>NW_019170082.1:0-170693 GCF_001792695.1 Aspergillus bombycis
TCATTGCCGCCCTTCGCGACAGCTTTGACACCTTCCGGGGCGAGAAGAGCGCGACAAGTGATAAGGATGAAATCATTGCCGCCCTTCGTGAGAGCTTTGACACCTTCCGGGGTGAGAAGAGCGAGACAAATGATAAGGATGAAATCATTGCTGCGCTTCGCGAGCACCTTGAAAGCTTCCGCGGTGAGCGGACCGACAAGGACGAAATCATTGCCGCTCTACGGGAAAACCTCGAGACTTTCCGTGATGAGGGCAGTCGTTCGCGGGATCTTGGCGATAATGAGTTCTCAACTGGTGACCTGATTGACGTCTTCAATGATGGTGTTGGGAATATTCGGGATGACCTGGGCAAACTGTTGGAGAGACCAGTGGAATTCGATTACAACGAACTTCTCGACACTCTGAAAGAAGGACTAAGCAGTCTCAAAGCTGACGTCGAGATGTTGCGCAAGTCCCAGCTGGACGCCGAAGACGTTACCACAACTAGAGGTGGAGAGCTAATGCTTGCTAATCAAGCCAACCAACCTATCCCACATACTCAGCCCGACATTAGTAGCGACATGGAAGCGCTCAAATCTCTGATTTCCCAGCTTCAAACGAAGGTCGAAGCCATTGAATCCGCACCGCGCGCCGCGGAACCAGCCACAGACGCTCTCAAGAAAGAACACCTGGATGAGGTCCTGGCAGGCCTACATGAACTCCAGGGCTCTGTCACGGGCATTGTGGCGCGCGAGAACCCTACAGAGGAGACAACCGCCAAGAAGGAGGACACAGAGGCGATCGAGGCCTTATTGCGGAGCACGAAGGCTCAGCTCGACGAGATGAAGTTCCCCGCTGTGGATGAGCTCGCAAGAGCCGAGCAGCTTGGCAGCTTAGAAACTATAGTGAAGGAGACGAAGGATGCCCTATTCGAACTAAGCACCCGCCTGGAAGCTGAGGGCCCGACCAAGTCCGAGATCGGTACTTTGGAGACTCTCATGAAGGATATGTGGCTGGCCCTCGACGAGTTGAAAGGCAAAAACCCAGAAGGCGCGAGCGACACTGAGAAATTGGTTAAAGCCGACCTGCAGACGGTAGAGGCCATGATCTTCGAAGTGAAGACGCAAATCGACGAGCTTAAGCTCCCCGACCCTGAGACCTTGCCTACTAAGACGGAGGTTCAGGATCTATCCGCTCTGGTAACTGAATTCAGGGAGAAGGTGGAGGCTGAGAATGAGTTGACAGCCCAAGGATTTGAAGCCCGTAAAGTGGAACACGCCGGTCTTGCTGAGAAGATCGAGGAGGCCAAGGCTGTGGTCGAAGGACTTGGCGATGAACTTAAGAGCAAGCTGGACGGAAGTAGTGAGGGTCTCTCTGAGTTGAAGCAGCTTCTGGAAGGCTTAGCAGTCTCCGCGGAGAGCTTTACGACAGTTGAAAATGTTAAGGAACTCACAGAACTCATCAATCGCGAGTTCGAGCGGGCACGCGGCGAACAGGACGCGCACAAGCTCGAAAAAGAGGAGCGCGACGCCGCCTCTCTTGTCAAGCAGGATGAGACCAGAGCAGCTATCATTGTGGAGCTCGGAGCGAAGATCGACGAGAAACTGGGTGAAGTCATGGCCAAGTACGACGATATGCAGACTGCGATGGATACAAAATTCTCGGAGTCGGTTGAACGTGACAACACCCACCTTGAAGCCGCAACTAATACCAAATCTCTTGCGGAGGACATCAAGCTTGTTATCGGTACCATGGGCGACAGCGTCAATGAGGCCTGTGAGCGCATCACTGAGGATACCAAGTCCTTCCTGGAGAAGGTGGACGTCTCCTACAACAAGATGGAAGAGATGCACAACGAAGTGAAGACTCAGCAGGAACAGGCCCGATCCGACATTGAGCGAGCTGCAGCTGCAACTGATCGTGTGGAAAGCAAGCTGCATGAGTTCCACCCCCAGGTCTTGGAATCTATCCAGGAGATTCTCAACATTGTTGGTCAGCATTACGATCATTCACAGAAGTCTGCTGAGGCTATCAAGACGGACCTGTCTGCCCTTCCTTCGACTATTCCCCAGATGTTCCCCGCTTTACCACCCCCCGAGCCGGAAAAGTACGATGACAGCAAGGTCCAGGAGAAGCTGGATAATCTGTTGCATCATGCAAAGAATGAAAAGGTGCAGGAGGCCCTGAACATTCTGGTCGAGCGGGTAACGAACGACCAGGTGCACGAGAAACTTGATCAGCTCCTCAGCCAGACGACCAGCACCAATAGTCAGATGTATGACAAGTTGGATGAGCTGCTCAACCACGCTGCGGAGAACAACGGGCCAATTCATGACAAGCTTGATACTCTCATCGACCACGCAACCAATACTGATCAGTCCGTCACGCAGATGATGAAGCTGGACGAGATGCACAAGGATATCATGGAGACGTCCCGCAAGATGACCGAGATGTTTGCCGCTCAGTCCGCAATCGTAGCCGAAGACAACGAACGCAAACGCCGCGAGGCGGAAGAGGCTGCGGTTGCGCTCGAGAGGAGAAACGCACAGAAAGAGCAAGTGGAATCCGAAATTGTCGACCTCAAGGATGAGAAGGAGTCTCTTCTGAAGATGATCCAGACCCTGAAGGCCGAGAAGGAGGACCTTGTTAAGCAGACTACGAAACTCGGCAAGGAGCTGTCCAGCTTGGAGATGGCTCTCGAGCTCCGCCACGAAGAGATGCAGGTCATGGAGGATCGTGCAGACAGCCTCGAGAAACGCATCCTGGAAGGTGTTCTCGACCACGCTCGCAGTGTTTTGCTCAGCCGGCCCAACAATGGTCTGAATATGAAGAAGTCGCGGGGCTCTCGGGCTCGAGGCCCTAGCAATTCCAGCACTGCACGGGAGGCTCGGAATATCTTGAGCAGCAGTGTTGGTATGGCACTAAGGAAGCGGTCTCAGGCACCGTCGCAGGCCGGCGCGGCTACTCCGACGAAGGACGGCAAGGAGAGGCGCATCCTCAGTCTGAGTAACATGACTGGCAACCGCGGACCTACCGATCGCCAGTCTAGTGTCAGCAGTGGGTTTGCCAGCTTGAAGCGCAGTCACTCCGTGAAGTCCAACGTCTCCGACCGCAAGTCTTCCTGGGGTGGCAGAAGCTCCGTGCTGAACAAAGAGAACGAGGGGCTCCCCGAGGAGGATGAGAACCGTAGCGACATCGAAAGCGACGCGGGTACAGAGCGAAAAACGAGCTATGCCGGCAGTATGATGTACGGAGCAGGTAGCACTGTGTCTAATGATCGACGGTTGAGTGGCTCCAGCACCGCCACTGAGATTATTGGCCAGGGCGCTCGCTCAGTTGCGAATGATGGAGACGGTGCTTCGGAGACACATGACGATCCTAAGGGCGACGACCCCGAGCTTGATTCAGAGTCATCTAAAATGGTGCTCTACGGACAACATAGCGATAGTGGGATTGGGGTTGCGAGCGTCGCGGGATAGCTTCAGGTGGTGGCCTGATTGATGGTTGGCTTATGATCATGTGCAGTCTGATATGGATTCTTGAGATACCACCGACGGACGGTTCCATCGGACAAGTTCCAGCAGTGTTTAGAGTTGTTCTAGACTCGTCTCTTTTGTACTTTCCTTTGTTGATAGTTTTGTTTAGCTTTGAATGCACATGATGTCGATTCTTGTTTAGCACTAGATACATTACCATAATATATTTACGATTGTCCTCTACACGACGGCCCCTGCACCACTGTAGTCGAAGCTTTCTAGTCCTGTAGATAGACTCCATTCCAGACAGGTTGTAAAATGCCCCTGTCCTGCTGACCAGGTCTTGCCTGATGCTTAACCATGTCTGCAACGCTGATATCCATGTGATAGGCGGGGGCGGTGATGTCAAGACTTTTGAGTTAAATTGGCCGGCGCAGAAGGCATACAACACCGACCTACAGACATAGACGATATGCGTGTCTCTGCATGAAAGAAAGGACTGTGGTCCCTGATAGCACTCATATAGCCCTATATTCATGTAGAATCTAGACCGCTCAGGCGGCATTCTGGATCCCGCCTAGTGTAGTCGATCCAGTCCAATGATCCAATCACGGGACCCGAGGCGATCACCAGGCGCTGAGTCAGCCTCCCCAACGGTTTCCAACTGGCGGCCCCACGAATCAGGCATCCGCAAGGCACGCGAGCAACCGCGGCAGTTCATTAGTTTATCGCTGAGATGCATAAATGACCTTCTCCTCACCTCAGCTCGAGACCATGGCTGGCCTGGGGTCCGTCTAGACACCGCCGTTTGACCCGTCCCCTTGATTTCACGTCAACCTTTCTTTCCGACTATATCCAGTATCTCAGCTCTCGGCTGTTATACTGGGGCCATCAAGCTACCTTAGCTATCCACTACATCATCACCGACTAGGCACCGATAATAACCCTACTCTCCAACTGCTCGCACCACCCTCGCCTCCACGCCGCCACGCCGGCATGTTGGACCCCTTCCCCCCTCCGCCAGCATGGCTCCGAGACCGTGTCGAGCCCTGGGCCCTGTATCTCAACGTCCCGGCCCTCTCAGACCACATCCATGAAGTCATCATCGCCTTCGCCGGCTACCAGTTCATCCACTCCTTCCTCTCGCCATGGCTCTCCCCCATCCTGTTCCCCCGCCACTACCCACATCTGAACAAACGCACCAAGCTCAATTGGGACGTCCACGTCGTCTCCCTCGTCCAGAGCGTGCTCATCAACGCCCTCGCCCTGTGGATCATGTTCGTTGACAAAGAACGCAAGAACATGGACACCGGAGAGCGCATCTACGGATACACGGGCATGTGCGGCCTCCTCGAGGCCCTGGCCGAGGGATACTTCGTCTACGACATCATAGTCAGCACGATGCACATTCGGATGTTTGGCGTGGGCATGTTGTTCCATGCCATCAGTGCGTTGTGGGTGTTTAGTTTTGGCTTTGTATGTATCCTTTCCCCTCATCCGTATCCGATACAACAAAGAAACCTCCCTTCTACTCTCCCCCTCTCCATAGATAATCCAAAAAAAAGGGAAAGAAAAAAAACTAACAAAAAAACTCCCCCCACAGAGACCCTTCGTAAACTTCTACTCCCCAACATTCATCCTCTACGAACTCTCCTCCCCATTCCTCAACATCCACTGGTTCTTGGATAAACTGAACCTCACCGGTTCTAAGCTCCAATGGTACAACGGCATGCTCCTCCTCTCCGTCTTCTTCTCCTGCCGTCTCGTCTGGGGAACCTGGCAATCCATCCTCGTCTACAAGGACATGTGGGCCGCCCTCTCCCAGACCTGGTCTCTCTCCCCCCTTGTGGCGGCAGGGTCCTCCGTCGGCCTGGACAGCGCCATCAACGGTGCCGTCTTTGGACACAGAGCCAAGCTTGCAGAGAAGTGCGTCGACGAGGTCTGCAAGAGGGCGAACGAGGAGGTGTTTAAGTATGCCGGGTTCACAGCGGGCGGGGTCCCGACGTGGCTTGTCGGGACCTATGTTGCGGCGAATGTGGTGTTGAATTCGTTGAACTATTATTGGTTTTCGAAGATGGTGGAGACGGTGTTGAAGAGGTTCAGGGGGCCGAAGGAGGGTACTGTTAAGGACGGGGGTAAAAAGGAGGAGGCGGTCGAGGAGGTCGTGGAGAAGGTTGTGCTTGAGGCTGCTGCTTCGCTTGAGGAAGAGGAGGGCAGTCCGTTTCTTGCGGAGGGCGTTGCGAAGGATGTTGATCTTGGGGGGGATGTGAGGAGGAGGAGGTAGTGTTGAGTTAGAGTGGTGAGATGCTGTAGACGGTAGATGCGGTTGCGCATTGTAGAGCGCTGCTTCGTATATGGTTATTTTGTAATCATCTGTTTCGGCTGGGGCTTGAAGATGGTTTATTTTGCATCTACTTACAATTATGATGTTACTTTCAAGTTTCTGATTCAATATCATGGTTCATTAAATGCAGGTCGCTATGTTAAAGAATATAGTAAATTCATTGAATTCACATAGACACATACTTAAAACTAGTGGATACATAACACTCCCAACCAAACACCGCATGAGCGCCCCAGCCAAAATCCGAAGATAGCTAAATAAACACGACCAGTCCACAATCACCGCGGCATGGCCTCCGGCTTCGCGAGCATGTACCGCACCGCTTCGCGGGCCACCGGCGAGTCCCAAGCGCCATCGGCACCTCCGCGGCGGAACTCCGGGCCAGTGGCATCTTCGCCGCCACCGCGAGTCGCCTCGCCCAGGATGGTCTCGAGGTCCCTGCGCTGCGAGTTGACCCAGCGACGAAGGAACGTGGCGGGGTCTTTGCTCAGCGCCGTGTAGAAGGAGTGTTTGGCACGCGAGTGTGTCAGTGCCTGGACGATGAGTGACACCTGGTCGTCCAGAGTGGAAATCTGTCGCAGCCCGGCGGTGTACTGTGGGTTCTGGGTCAGAGCGAGCATCTTAGCGCGGAGCGGGTCTTCCACGGCCACTTGGATGTCGTAGACGGTGGGGGTGGGGTCCTTGTGGAAATCTTCATCGACACGGATGGTGTATGGAAGCTTGATCGGGTCAAGGGGACTGGTGTGAGGGCCGATGCTCTCTGGGATCTGTGGGAAGAACATCTGGTCTCGGCCGAAGATCTGTGGATGTTTAGTACCAAACTACTTGATGAGGGAAAGTTGAAACATACAGATCGCAAACGATGATCACAGCGGACCAAACGCTTCTCCTCGTCCTCCTGTAGACCCATCGCGCGAATATAATCCCAAATCCCAAGCACAATCCCGCTGCGCGTTTCCTCCTCGACATCGAGCACTTCCGCCAGCTCTTTGCTCAGCTTATACCGCTCTGGAGTCTCATCTCTGACAAGGCTTACGGTGACATTCAAGTTCTCCTGCGAAGCCCGAGAGAACTGCAGAGAGTCAAAATCGGCAGTCGGGGGTAGTGTTACAGTATTAGCCGGAAGTTGTGGCTTATTCCAGTTAACAGTCTTGATCTCCTCCGGGTTCGCGGTTGAAGATTTGTCGAAGTCGACCGTGACTGTTTTGAAAAAGTGCGAAAAGCGCTGCTTTGACCGCTTCGAGGCATTCTTCTTGGTCTCCTTCCCGTCGTGATCCATGGCATCTCCATTCGCCTGTGTCTCGTTGCCCTCGTTGTCGCTATCCTCAGGGGCCGTGGGATCGGTATCATCATCCAGCAGCCGCCCCTCTATGCGCACCTTGTAACGCCCTGAGCCAGGGTTAGTCGCTGACCCATTCTGGCCAGCCGCACCTTGCCACGGTTGGTTCTCGACTGTGTTTGTAATCCAAATGCGCATCGTCCGGTACTTCTTAACGGTCTTGCTGATCGAATCCTGAATGTCCAGTCTCTTTCGGACGATGGCGGCGTCCAATCTCTTCTCTAGATCGCGCAGGTCCTTGTACTGCTGTACGCCTTCGCCGATCACCACATCGTCGATGCCGTCGGGGATGTTCTTGTCGGTGGGTTTGCGGGTCCGGCGAAGAGCAGCATCATTGGGGTGTGGCATGTTGCGCTGGGCGGGGATATACTGAGCGGGAACGGGGTGCTGTGACATGGGTACGGGCATTGCTGGGCCAGCTGTGTGAGACGACGTTAGGAGCGATAGATATACGAAATCAAGGGGTGGGGACTACCTGGTCCTTGGGGTCCGCGACGAGGCGTGGCAGGAGACCGTTGGGCGGCCTGCGGGAACCCACGCCCGTAAGTGGGCGGCATTGGAGCATTCATGACTAGTGGCTAGCTAAACAGAGCGAAGCGAATCCGCAAGGGCCCTAGTCTGGTTTGAAGGAGTTCTGGGACGATGCAACAGAACTCTCCGATGGTACTGAAGATGTCTCTTGGAGTTCTGAAAGTCGCGATTCTTTTGCCGCGATCGCGCTTTACCCGTTTGGGCCATGTCCCAGAACACCAAAAGCATCGACATCATTGACCTGTTTTCCCTACTAAACTACTATCAGATCTTCATCATGAGGAAAATTTACGTGTATTCGTGACTCCACCGTCTATCCTGCACCGGATTTATGTCTGTAATGCTATATCATTTCCCAAACATAACTTTCAAAAACCAGCGGGGGCATTTACTCCAGCTGGGATGCCTGATTAGTGTACAACTCTTCCACCACGTTGCTCAATTTCTCGATGGTCTCCAGAGCAGCGTCATAAGCCTGATCGCGCTCCGTCTCGTCGAATACGATCAAGCACCCAGAGCCCTGATCTAACACACCGATGATGACCTTATCCAGGATCATCTGCGAGAGCTTCCGCTCCACCTGCGGGGTGTCGAGCCCGACCATCTTGGCGATATGATCCAGCTCAACCCGGCTGAAGGGCTCAATGACCTTAATCAGATTCTGCTCCAACATGGCATCATACAGTCGGCGGAGGTGATTCCGAATGAATACATCGCTACCCAGCTCGAACCGGTAGTCCGAGAGAGCCTTTTCATATTCTTCAAGGGACCGGTTGGCGTGAGCGCGGGCTACTGCCTTCATGGCCTCGAGACGCGGGCTAGCATACTTCTGGGCCTGCTTGGACCCGAGCAAATGCGTCACATCATCACCCAGGTTCAGCATAATCTTACAAAGCAACATGTATTGGAGAGCTGCTGTGGCTTTGTCACTTTCGTCAAGCGAGCTGTATCCCTCCAAAGCTTCGATGAAATAAGAGAAGGCGGTGGTAAAATCCTTATCCTCTGCGTGGAGCATACCACTTTGCATATCCAAGCCGGCTTGCAGATTCGGAGGGGTGTAGACGGAGGCGGCTGATGTGCGAGAAGCTGTCAAGGCAGCGCGGCCCTTGGCCTGGTTGCCCAACGCATGATACACCCGAGACTCTAGCAGCTGCACCTCGACCAGCATAAGCTTATCATCCAATCGCTTCAGCTCGCGTAGGAGGGAGTTGATCAGGTTAAGGGCGTCATAGTAGGATTGCTTCTGCATGTAAATGGCCACAAGACGGGTCTGAAGGTTCTGTCGAAGGAAGGATCTCCGCTCTGCGATAGCCCAGTCGATGCAGGATTTGATGACGGCGGTTTGAATATCGAGTGTGTTAGGGATCTCACTGAACAGGTCCAGTAGCTGGCGGACTATATGGGGTCAGTTCATTGGGACCGGCGAGTGATGCGTTGCCGCCAACGAGCTTACCAAGCTTTGCTGTCTTAGCTTTCGCGAATGATGAGAAGGAGTCCCGGCTAGTCTTAATGAGCTCAGCGATCTCGTTCGGCTTCTTCTCATCCCGATAAAGCTCTCCCAATCCGACCAAAGCGCTTTCATAATCGCGCGACGAAGCTTCCGTCGATCCTGGACCTTGAGAAAGGATGTCCTTGTAGATGGCCTCGGCCTTGGAAGCGTCCTTCTTCGCTAGAGCCCGAGCTTCCTCTATCCGCTGAGCGGTTGTCGAGGAGGGCGCCATGATTGAACGTCTTTTAATGTGGGGAGAAACGGTAGGTTTGAGTTTTGTTATCGAGATAGCTAAATGACGAGAGAGACCCGAGGAAACGGGAAAGATATAACGGGTTCAAGGTGGAGGGGATGTGAGATGTCTTGCTGATGAGGATAAGTCACCAGAGGCATCGTCACTGTTGGAGACCGTCTAAGCTACAGCCGCCCCTCACCGCCCGCGGTTGGCGAACCAACCAGAACCACTATCACCAGCCAAAAAAAAGTATCTGGATTTTTTATGTCCGCCGCCAAACCATTTTCTTCTTTTTCCCACCTTTGTTGTATAACACAGTAAGGGCGTCATGGTAAGTGCAGATTTACACATATTCTAGGCGAGTATAATACTTATTCAACTGCTAGAAAATCAAAGCTCTTTCTCGCTCCACTGCCTCGCAGCAGGCTCCGGGATCAGCTGTCGTTCGACAGCCCCGAAACCTTGACCCGGCGCAACATCCATTCGAACGTGCTCGAGAATATACCCGAGCTCTCAATGCCACCAAGCTTGAACGTCTTTTCGCCGCGCCTTTCTTGGCTCAGATTGGCGATGGCCACGTGGACGGTGTATACTCGATGGCCAAAGACCCAGCTCGTTGGAACGTTTCGCCAGTGGCAGTGGTGATGGAGTGGTCAAGGTCTGGGATTTGACCACCCAGGGCGAGGTTTGGAACACGCAGGCCCATGAGAATATTGTCAAGGATGTGTGCTGGACTCCGGATCGGAAGTTGCTTTCTTGCGCGACCGACAAGACTGTCAAGTTGTTTGATCCATACAACTCGACGTCCGATGCTCCACCTCTCGCGACTTATCTGGGCCAGGGTGCTTTCACCAGTCTGTCCCACCATAGACATCTTCCATCCTTTGCTGCGTCGTCATCGTCTCAGATCCAAATCTACGATCTCTCTCGGCCTTCATCTACGGCCTCCCAGACCCTCAACTGGCCTACCAGTATCGACACCATCACATCGATTGCCTTCAACCAGACGGAGACGTCGATCTTGGCATCGACCGGCATCGACCGTTCTGTCATCATGTATGATCTCCGAACTTCGTCACCGCTCCACAAGCTTGTCCTACGACTTGCGTCGAACGCCATCACATGGAACCCCATGGAGGCATTCAATTTCGCGGTTGCCAACGAAGACCACAACGCCTACATATTCGATATGAGGAAGATGGATCGCGCATTGAACGTGCTGAAGGACCATGTGGCGGCGGTCATGGATGTTGAATTCAGTCCGACGGGTGAAGAGTTGGTGACGGCTTCATACGACAGGACGATCCGTGTGTGGAACAGAACCCAAGGTCACTCGCGTGATATTTACCACACGAAGAGAATGCAACGGTACGTGCATTTGGCTCACCCCGAAGCAAACAATGTGGCTAACAGGATACAGTGTCTTCTCCGTTAAGTTCACACCCGACAACAAATACATTCTGTCCGGGTCGGACGACGGCAATATTCGACTCTGGCGTGCCAATGCCTCCGATCGCAGCGGTATCAAGAGCGCCCGTCAACGGGCCAAGCTAGAGTACGATCAGGCTTTGATTCAAAGATACTCACACATGCCCCAGATCAGAAGAATCAAGCGCCAGCGTCACGTGCCAATGCCTATCAAGAAGGCCGGCGAGATCAAGAGAGAGGAACTCAATGCGATCAAGAGACGCCAGGAGAACATTCGGAAGCACACCAGAAAGGACAAGCTGAAACCAAGACAGAGCGAGCGCCAGAAGATGATCTTGACCTCGGAGCAGTAGGCACCGCGCTTTCTCTGGGGATGGAGATATACCACATCCGGTCATATGTGGGATTGGTTCGGAAGACAACTTATATACATCGTGCAGACTTGTTATTTCCATGGACGTCTGCGTTCAACCCGGCTGCACGTTACCTCATTCTGTTTTCGCTGCTTTCGGTCCATCATGCGATTTCTGGGGTGTCGTTTGCGCTACAGCATGGTCGACTCCGCTCAAGAACCGGGCAAGACGCTGTAGGCCTGCAGGCAACACCGCATACCAGTTCACCATCGTGGCGTACGCGGGCAGTCGGATGACACCCCCTCTTCCTTCCTCTATCGCAGAAACGATTTCCCGAGCAACATGCACCGGTTCGAGAACGGGGGCGATGAACTTGTTTGGTGTCTTGACCGATGCAAACAATGGTGTCGCCACCTGTCCCGGTTCAACCAAGATCATTTTCACCTTCTCATCATCTCCCGACACACGAAGCTCCGCCTCTAACGTCCGATGGAGCGCACTCAGGCCGGCCTTGCTGGTCGAGTAATCCGCCAGACCCGCCGGACACAACTGGCCCAAGACCGAACTGACATTCACGATCGTACCGCCATTCGGAGCAGCCAGCATGCGAGGCAGGAATGTCTGGCAGGTATGGAACACCGCGAACAAGTTGGTCTGGATGGTTTTCTGGAATGCCTCGGCGGAGAGCGATAAAAGCGGCTGACCGTTGATGCGCGCCGCAGCACAGTTAATAAGAACTGTAGGGGTGCCTAACTGTTGGGGAATCAGCATCTTGTAAATAGGAACGAATACCAAAAAAAAAAACCCCCCCCCCAATAAACACCTTGACCCTCTACTCTAGACATGAACCAAGTAGATAAAAAGCAAAGCAATCCAAGAAGAAACAAGCAAAAGGGAAAAACCAACCTCCTTCTCAATCCTCACAAGCACACCCTCCAATGCCTCCCTCTTCCCAACATCACAAGTATAATACTCCACGCCCTCTCCAAGCTCGACCTCCCTCTCATCCTTCAAATCCAAAACCGCAACCCCAACACCCCTCATCGCATAAATCTCCGCAATCAACAACCCCAACCCACTCGCCCCCCCAGTAATAACAACCACCTCCTCACCCAACTCCACCGTCCTCGGCAACCCATACGCAACCCGCGCATTCACCACCCCCGCGATCGCAACCAGCGTCAACAAAACCGCATACCCCGTCGCAATAATAAACGCCAGATCAGTGACTGGTGTAACCTGGGCGCGCAGGCTGAGCACCAGAATCCAGGCCGGCCAGGGGTGCAGGATTGTGCGACGTAGGACGCTGAGGATGAGGTCGATCGTTAATGCGGAGTGCCATTTCGGGGTTTGTGATGCGGTGGTGCGCGGGGCGGCGGTCGTGAGGATACGTTTGGTTGGGGGCATTTTGGATATATGGGGGTTGGTTCGCTGAAATGGTTTATTGGGGCTTGGGGGGCATTGTTGGTGTTCAATGGTGTTTGTGTTTGTGCTGGTGGTGGTTTTGGGTCTGTTGATAAATAACGTAGCTTGTGTCTTGCGATAAGCTGTTGGATTAGTGGCGCTATGCCGTTTGGGGTGGATTCAGGTACCGCGAGGTTGGACCGCAACAATTCTTACAGCCATAGATAGAAGGGATCGGAGAGTTGGAAAAGGGATTTCTTGGGTTGTGCGTATTTGGGCCATTCTTTTAGTGGAAATTTTCCTGACTCGACTGTCTCCAGATGTGGTAGATTGGACAATGCTGTCTGCTATATATATTTATATGACCTCGTGTTAATAGTCAGACAAACATTGCTATTGTCTACGGGTTACAAGTTCCATTAGATCATTACTTTAACCTTTTAGGATAGACAAATTCATACTCTAGATTGTACAAAGTCGCGCTACGTGTTACTACTATACAAGCGCCCAGAAGTGATAGTAAGGCCCACTGCATATATGCTGTGAAACCCACCACATCACATATCTGCGGTGCACAAGGACCTCAGATTTTATCCTACGACCTCTTATATTTGGAATAACTGTTCCCTATGTTTCAGACTAAGTCTTGCGCTTCCTTCATTGGCTTTAGACCTATGCTGTGTACTAGTAGTACTGCATATCGTCATGTCTTCCCCTTGCTGACAGGGTTCTGGAGCTTTCAGACAGGCTCGGGCTTGTATGTCAGATTCGCCCTAATTTATTTTTGATTAAATTACTTGGGTTATAAACTGTATAATAAGTATATAACTATATATATAATCCGTTGTTTTATGAATATCTGATATTAGGCTACTGTCTCTCTTATACTTCTATTGCCTGAATATACTATTCTGTATAGTATTGTTTCTATACTACTCTAGAGTCCTAGAAATAGGGTAATATTATACCGCAGTATTACATCGCAGACTAGAAGCACGGTATTTAATTGTAGATTATTGTAGATGCCGCCAAACACGAGTAAAACAAGAGTGAAGATATGATATATGGAGGATGGTTAAGAAACCGCTGAATCCCGATATATAGACTGTTTCCACCTTATACAGTATACTTCACAGCGGCGGTAGTTCCATTACATCGATGTCGACGGTAATCTGGTTGACGTCGCCCAGGGACTGGAGTAAGTTGAGCGCTTCTGTGTATTCGGAGTCTTGGATTATCTGAGATCGAGTCTGTTCAATCTAAGCAAAGCGATGCGGTGCAGAGGATCAAAGGAATGTTCATGGCTCGGTCTTACCTCTATGTCATGCCATCCTATGATGCCGGCAACCATATCGTTCTCAAGATTGGAACTTGGTCCGTACGTGACAGAAGCCTTCCCACTAAGAAAGCGAGAGATCCGTTCCCATGTCTGGGTTGATGTCTCGGCGTTCTCAGGGTCTGAGATACTCAGCCGAATGATCTCAACAACGGAGGCTGAAGCTGCCTCTCTCGGGCTAATATTGGTTTTAAAGAGTTGTAGCGTCGGCGGCCCATTCACCAGATGCTTGATTGAAGCAGCAAAGCTGCCGAATTGGTCGGACTTTATGAAGGCATGGAAGCATTCCGCTTTAACCCACTCTATAATCAAATCAGGTTCAAAACCTTTCCAGGTGGTAAGTCAAGTATACTCACCAAATAGAAGGAACTCTCTGTGAGAATTTCTCACATCTTCTCCGTTCTCAGTGAGGAGAAAGCCGCGATAGGCATTAAGCAACCCAGGATTAGGGTGTGTCAATCTTTTGCTGATTATCGGCCAGTCTTGTTCGATTTCTCTGAGCGAGCCTGGATCAGTCTTGATCGCTGGGAAAATGAGTTCAGTGATGGCCATTGTCGTGGAAGAGATGTTTCTTGTTGGCATGAAACAAGGATCATTCAGACTCAGGGCAACAACGCCCTTTTATGTACGTTCACCGTACCCCATATCTCACGACAAAATCCCATGTTCCTTGCGGACTTGACTAATACAATCTATGATCCCATAAGTCTGCGAATTGAATCATCCAATGCCAATGGACAGCCCTGCGGACTTCGCGGTGGGGGCAGCGGACTTTTGCTGCGGAGTTTGGTCCTCAACCGCCATCTTATGCGTCATCGTTCCTTTCAACCTCACAACTACCCACGATTCGAAGAAATGCCCCGCACATTGCCTTCTAATCGCTCTCGACAGAAGTCATGCGTCGCATGCGCTGGAGGGAAACGGCGCTGCGACCGCCAAACTCCGCAGTGCTCACGGTGTCTTGCCCGCGGGCTGGAATGCATCTACATCAGACAGCGCCAACAGCAAAGACGGCAGTCTCCCAGACTTCTACCGTGGTCATCATCACCACCCTTCGTGGATGATATCCCTGCAGCCTTTTCACCAGATGACTTCACTCTATTCAATGATACGGACTTGATCGCCTCGTGGCTTACACCTAGCCCTTCTCTATCCGCTGTCCCAACATTGCTCCCAGCGGGCTATTTCCCAGAGACCTCATCTATCGACAAATGGTCCACTCAGCAGCTTCTGCAAAGCATCAAGAGCTATCCACGGACGTTCGCTCGCTCCCGGAGAGCGCCATTCATCCATCATCGCTTATACGACGTCTACCTCCCCGAAGCAATCCAAGATGCCTTCACCGTGTCCGCATCCTATTATACCAGAACACCAGAAACCGAAGATACGATATTCCGTATCATGGAAGCCAAGACGGCCAATCTCTTGAACCAGCATCACCCAGAAAACACCCTCGAGGAGCTGCTCGCGGTAGTACAGGCCCTACTGATATTCCACATCATCCAGCTTTTCGACGGCGACATCCGCCAGCGCTCACTGGCGGAACAGAACATGGATACGCTGCGAGCCTGGACCATGCAGTTACAAGTTCGTACTGGCGAACTAGGCCCCGCCGCGCCAACATGGCGGGAATGGATCCTCGCAGAGAGCATTCGGAGAACTGTTATCGTTTCTATACTGATTGAAGGGTTGTATTCGGTGCTGAAGGTGGGGCGCTGTACGATTGTTCGGGCGTTGAGTATCCTGCCCTTCACTTCTGGGGCTACGCTGTGGGATTTGACTACGGATGCTTCGTGGCTGGCCCAGTCGCATCGCTTGGGCTCGGACACGGTGCTTTATGGAGACTTTGCGAGGGCTTTTGAGAATGGGCGGGTCTTGGGGAAGTTGGATGCGTTTGAAAAAACATTGCTTGCTCCTTGTTTGGGTGAGAGGTATAGAGATATACTGAAGCTGGAGGATTGATGATCTGACACGTTATCTTCGCAAATGTAAACTGTCTCACTACTTTTCATAACAAATTATATCCTCTGGTACTAATACCCAGCGCAAAAACCCTCTCACCGAAATGGGCCTCAGAAGATAACGCACCGTCTATCCCTCGCTCTCATAAAATGGTCTTCTCCTGGATGATGAGCTCCATCGCCAATTGCTACCAAGCCACAAGGATTACTTTTACGTCATCTTGAGTAGCTACAATGATCTACAGTGAAGGCCTGTGCTTCTAGTATGTGATACGATACTACAGTGTATGTTCCTGGAGCTCTGGAGCGGTACTGGAACGCATATGCGAGCAACAGAAGTATAAGAGAGACAGTTAGACTAGTATTAAATATCTAGAAAATAATAGAATGCACTCCTATTTACATATTTATTGTGCAGCCTACAACCCAAGTAACCTAACTAAAAGATGAAACATAGGTCCGAGCATTTCTGGAAGCTCCAGTGCCCTGTCAGCAAGGGGAATGCTGCAAGAACATCACCCAGTGAGGGTGATAATAATGATACGACTGGGCTATGCCGCTGGCGATAAGCCCTCAGCCAGAATGCGATGTGCTCCGTCTCGAAGAGTATCCAGAGATCCCATAGGCATATTTCAATCGGATTTCCAGGTGGACCTGACCCACTGGGTAAAAATCCCGGCGCTGCCAGGCGAGTGTTTGGGCGGAGGCTCCAGGAGGCAGGGCTGGAAATATTGTCTAGAATAGAGACCACTGGTTAGCCGCTTTCCAAGCAATAAAGCTATTAGAAATATTGATACTAATTAATAATACTTACTAGATGGGAAGGAGAGGGAGCACCGCGACGACGCAGTTCGAGAAAACTAGCAACCAGGTTATTCTTTGTTAGATTCCATTTAACCAGGAGCACCGCATTTACATGCGGTGCTTCCCCATTGATCCACAGGTCCTCGTCTCGCAGGAACTTGGGCCATGACTCGGTATATCCGACTTCTACTGTGATCATAGGCATAGGTGCTCCTATTAAGACAATTACAGTATCGGGTTCCTTGTACATACTGTCCCAAGGGACCGGAAACCTATCATAACCTATATCTGTTATCAGCATAGCTCAGTCATAGGGAATATCAACTTTCGTACGTCTGGACCCGTAAACTGAAATATCCCGCAGCTCAGTAAAAGTAAAGAAGCCCCTTATTGAAGCTGCAGGTTCTGATCTCCAACCCAGTCATGAACAGCCTCATGGGCGGGGGACAGCATCTTGATAGAGATTATCTTAACTATAGGGTCAAATGAGATAGTGATACTCTTCCTCTCCACATCGCCGTCTTCACATAGGCTTCTTGCTATTAAGTGGCCTGTTTCGGGGGGAATACTCCCCAGCTCAAAATAGGAAGGTCCTTTTGTATCTAGTCTTCTCTTCTGTAAAGAATAAAATAACTTCTGGGCAGTGGCGGGTGGGATATGAGATTTGGGGGCAATAGAAGAGACACTCTCACTTGTAGAAACTTTGCTCTATGGACTTCCTGGAGACATGGTAATGGTGGCAGTAGTGTCTCAGATCGAGAATAATCGAGGAAGGAAAAGCAAAGATAAAGTAGATGAATAAAAGTAGAGAGTAGAGAACAAAGAGGAATCAACTAAGAGACTGTGAATTTATTAGGTGAAGGTTCCATGGTAATAACATACCTAGTCCTAGTAGTAGGTCTACGATAGAATGACCTAAGCTTCCAGAACCCTAAGAGACGTCAACCAGATTACCGTCTGCAATAACAATATCACCTATATGAAGTAGAATGTATATCATCATAGGAAGTTTTAGCGAAGACCACTTCCAAGGCCAACATGGCCGAAGACTCTTGTCACCGAACCTTCTATTCTCTGTACAATTGTTCTGATATAATACAAGCGCTATAAATGCTCTCCCTGCAGATCGCCAAGCAGGTCCCTGGGAGTGGCAGGTTCAGATGTCCGTAGATGACGTGAGGACTGCTTCTTTCCTTCTTGAGAGCAAGTTCTTCCCAGTTGTAGCTTCCAGTGCTGACCGTGGCGAAGATCGTACCTTCCTTCCAGCTGCGTCTCTCGTCCGGCCACTGAATTCGACTTCCCCCGTCAATTGATCACTTTACTCGTTTACGATCTTCCATACACCCCCCTATTCATTACTGAACCACCAGATATCCTCTCTATCGTTAACACCCATTAATTATCACCCTCTGTTATCTTTTACTCGCAACGTACGGTACTTTGGAGCTGCCCAGACTAATTCAGTTGACTCCATCCAAAACAAAGACCTCATCTCTACGAATTCCGCAAGATGGATCCTGGTCCTTCGCAGCGTCGAATGCCCAAAGACCTTTCGCAGGCAGACCAAGAGTCTTCAGAGTCTCCAATGGTCCAAGAAACATTTGATTCTTCTGAGCAGCCGGAGGAAGGACCCTCGCGGCCACAAGTGTCCACAGAAGCACTTGATCCTGTCCAGCAGATGTTCACATGGCTACACGCCGAGAGATGGACTATATCACTGCCTGAAAGGAACCAAAGCATGCCGCCTGCTCTTAGGGCAACCCATAACATTGACCGACTCTGCTCAACATGCCAAGCCTTTCCCTGGGCAACTCTCTGGAAGCAAATGCACCGTGGGAAAAGCAGCTGGCTACCGAGGCACCAACGACGTCGATTCAGTACAATGTATAGCCATCTCAAGTCGGCATATGAAGGCTGTCATCTATGCGCTTTGATATGCGTTGCCATGTTTAGCCGTGGAGAGAGGACAGTGCACATACCCCGATGGCAAGAATATCATCTGAGCTTCGACAAGGCGAGCACCGAATGGAAAAGCAGAATCGAGTCAGCGCAGAAGAGATGGGACCTCGATCAGTTAGACGCAGTCACCTACGTATCACATCGTATGGAAGCTGGCAGATGGGTGCTTTTGTTCGGAGCCCCAGGCTGCGAACCTGCTAAGCTTTCGGTCTCATTTGCACAACGTGCAGAAAGTCCTCTTCCACCCACTGTTCGCTCTGAAGGGCGTACGAGTGATTTCGCCAGGCATTGGATCTCAATATGTGATCAATCACACCTGTCCTGCAGACGGACTGGCTCCGTACTCCCAACCAGGGTTATTCAACTCCAGGTAATCCACGAAGAATTGAAAGCCAGGCTACTTGTTACAAACGGGGAAGAGGCCCGCTACGCTGCTCTCAGTCATCGCTGGTCTTCTTCAACCTCATTAAGACTCACCACACAAAACCTGGAACTCCTCAAGAAGGGGATCGATCTTTCTGAGCTATCACGCACATTTCGTGAAGCATTTGAAATTACCATCGGGATTGGACTCCAACATATCTGGATTGACGCCCTTTGTATCCTCCAGGATGACGATCACGACTGGGCTAGGGAATCTGCAAAGATGGGCGATGTGTACCGACACGCCGATATCACCATTAATGCCTTCACATCAGCAAATGGCAGTGGACAATGCACCACGGCGTACGTACCTACTAATCTGGTGGATTATGCATGCCGGGTCGAGGGACGAATGTATGTCCATGAGGAGGATGGGGGACTCGCTGATGTCTACGAGCTCGAAGGCGTCACTCAAACACGGGGTTGGATTTACCAAGAGGAGCAGCTCTCCCTACGACGCTTGTACTGTGGACAACACCATTTGGTCTGGAAGTGTGCGGAGATGTGGGCGAGAAACGACAGGCCTTTTGGATTTTCCGGGGAAGAATTTGATAAGCCCTTGATAACCGGCTACCCATTCTTGAATTCGAAGCTCACTTTACGTCAATGGCGTCAGATGGTGCAAACCTATACCAGGCGTACCCTGACATACGCGGCCGAGGACAAGCTTCCAGCCATATCGGGGCTGGCCGCGGTGTTTGAACAAGGTTTCCCAGGCCATCATCTTGGACCTTACCTTGGCGGAATATGGAGATGCGATATATACCGTGGTCTCCTCTGGTACCGTGGGGGTAACTCTATCGGCCCAGATCGACGCATTGATGGGCCATCCTGGTCGTGGGCCTCGTGGGACGGTCCGGTTGATTTTGAATTTGAAGACGACGATGCCAGTTGGTCGGCAAGAATGACATGGCCACCTCAAAGAACTTACCCATGCAAGGTGCGAGAGGCATCAACGACATTGGAGGACCCGGTTAACAAGTATGGTCGAGTGTTGTCGGGCAGAATCGTCATCAAAGGAAAGGTGCTCATGAACGCAGGGAGGTTGAACGAACAGTCCAGAAACACCAATCCAGCGGATCCAGCGATCCACCTGGACTCTGACGCTACCTTCCCCGAGGATAGCATCTTGCTCCCCATCACCCATCGATCAGGGCTGCTTCTGAGGGGGGATCCGAAGACCACCACAGATGCGACGCCCGTCTTTCGGCGGGTCGGATTGTGTGTACGCCCGGAACGACATGAAGATTTCGACTGGTTGCGTGCTCCACGGTGGCAGATCATGGAGCTGGCTCTTGAATAGCGCCCTTTATCAACAGGCATGGAGAAGATAAGGAGCATGAAACAGATAACTCAAGGACCGGAGACCTCCGCCGTCGGATATCTTTCCCGTATGTATTCATAGTCGGCTAGCAATGACACGATGCTATTATTCATATCGTTGGATTCGCTTGCTTCCCCACAGCTCCGTAGTGTATTTGATCGCAAACGGTTTCTATAGAAGTACTAGGGCTCTGCTGTCTTGATCGACCGTGACCCGACTGCACGCAAGATGTCACCACCGCAGCTTTCCCCCGCAATCCAAACCATCTCCAACGTCCGTCTACACACCAACAGTCCCAATCCAACAACATACGACCTCACCATCTCCGGTGAACATGCCTTCAGCTCCGTAGTTCCTCACTCTCAATCGAACACTTCCCCAAACAAATCGCATCCGCCTCTGGCCCTCCCGGCCCTCACCCACCCCCACATCCACCTCGACAAAGCCTACATCCACAACTCCACCACCATCCATCCTCAGACAGGCTCCTTCCAAGAAGCTCTGAGTCTAACCGCCCAAGCCAAAGCCAACTTCACCGAGCCCGACCTCCACCGCCGCGGCGAATGGCTCTTATCCGAATCCATCCTCAACGGCGTAACCGCCCTGCGCGCCTTCATCGAGATCGACACCACAGTCCAGCATAAATGCCTCACCACCGGAATCCAACTAAAATACTCATGGCGCAACCACTGCCACATCCAACTCGTAGCATTTGCCCAAGACCCGCTCTTCTCCGGCCCTCACGCTCAAGCCAACCGCGACCTCATGCACTCCGCCTTGACAGAACATGGGGCCCAACTCGATGTCATCGGCGTCACGCCCTACGTGGAAGCCGATCTGGAGACGGCGAAACAAAACATCCGATGGGCCATCACCACCGCCTGGGACATGGACAAACATGTCGATTTCCACCTCGATTACCACCTCGATCCGTCCAAGGGCGCCTTGGTCTGGTTCGTCCTGCAATGCTTACGGGACGTAGGGTGGACCAAATCCAAGACTAGAAAGAGGGTCATGTTGGGCCATTGTACTCGGTTCACCCTGTTCGGGGACGACGAGTGGAAACGACTAACGACGCAGATCGGCACCGGTGACCATGCTTTGCCCGTTAGTTTTGTGGGACTGCCCACGAGTGATTTGTATATGGCTTCGCCTCCTGCTCCTGTTTCTCCTTCTGTTTCTTGTTGTGATTCTGTTTCTCCTGGTTCTGGTCCTAGTTGTCATTCCAAACACGGCGATAGAGTCCGCGGCACGTTACGAGTCCCCGAGCTCATCAGACGATATGGTCTCGACGTGGTCCTGGGAGTGAATAACGTCGGCAACGCATTCACGCCGTGGGGATCTGTTGATCCACTCGGAATGGCCTGTTTGGGGGTTGGTGTTTACCAGGCCGGGACGGTGGAAGATGCCGAGTTATTGTATGAGTGTGTTTCGACGCGAGCTAGGGCTGCGATGGGGTTGGAGGACGAGGAGAAGGAGGATAAGGAAGATACTGCGGTGTGTATTCGGGCTGGGGGGAGGCCGGATCTACTGTTGTTTTTTGATGTGGATGAGTCCGGGGGTGGGGTTGTGAGGCCGCGGAGGAGTGTCGCGGAGGTGGTTTGGGATCCGCCGGCTCGAATGGCCAGGGCGGTCGTTTCTGGGGGGAGATTGGTGCGTGCGAGGGGGCGGTTGTGGGACGAGAGCGTTGTTGGGTTTCTGTAGGTGGTGCTCACTTGTTGGTGTTTGTGTGGGGGGTTTTTAGTTGAGGGACGTGGGTGGTGTGGTGTGTTGACTTATTATGAGCTAGGTGTTGAATGTGTGAAGCTTCGTATTATTATCATCTTCTACTAGGTGGTAAATGTGATCATAAATCTAATATAATATGGCATGCAACATAAACCTCCGGGTAATCCGTCCAACGATTCATCGCAAAAATCATAACCTGACTCCAAAACCGATACAATAACCCATACCAACCCAACTAACTCTTGCTCGTTTAACCCTCGGTAACTAGGAGCACAATCACGATACTATACACCCAAGGGTAAGACGGACGAAAGAGCCCAAAGGCAACAATCACGAACCCCAGATGGGCGCGACTTCGTTCGCCTGCGCTCGAACCCGTGCCGGCCCGTGTAATGCGTAGCTGAACGTGCGACAAGAGACGTCTTCCCACATGATATCCACATCGTCGGCCTTCGTCGACAGACGGAATCCGTTCCCGGCACGTGGATACAGGCGATGCTCTGAGAATTCATACTCGGATTCTTCGGACGGGTCGTCGTGCTGCGTTTGGTGGGCGGAAGAGGGAGTAGGCAGGAATTCAGGAGTGACACCTGACTTTTGCTGCGCCATGCCTACACCGTTAGTTAAAGCGTGGGTTATCGAGTTAGTGATCGTTGGGGTATTCGAGGATGTTGAGGATGGAGTAGACACTGCGCCAGTGTTTGGCTTGAACGAGAAATTCGACTGTAGAGTCTTTAGATTCTTAGGAAACATAGGTATTGCCGGGTGCTGGTCTGACAAAGTGACCAATAGTTCGACAAGAGTTGCATGCGACAAGCCTGATAGAAAGCCCCGTCGCTCATCTGCCGAGAATCCCTCCCCTCCTACTTCCGTCTTGGGTATTAGTAGTGGTGCATGCACGGGAGGGCCTAACGACGGACCCGCGAGGCTAGGATTGCTCCTAACAACCGTCGGCTGCAGAATGGTGATCGGCACGGGCTTGCATTCCCGACAGACCCATTGTCGTTCCTTCACGGTGACAACCTGCGAGTCAATAGGAGGGTCATGGCACAGCTGATGCCAGGGCCCGTTGCACTCATCGCAGAAGACGATAGCGTTGCTCTGCGGACTATGTCCCCTCTGGCAATGGATACAACTGACGGTACCGTCCTTCGGCTTGCGATACACCCGCTTACGTTTCCGAGCGGCTGCGGCCTGCCGTTGAGTGTTATCCGATGTATCCAGCGAGTTACTGCTGTCCTTGGCAACCGTCGGCGATGCGGACGGAGGTACATATAAAGAAGGACGATTGACCTGCCGGCCAGATTTCGTTTGTGTCGCCGTCGGCGCAACGTCAGATTCATCTGAG
This sequence comes from Aspergillus bombycis, assembly GCF_001792695.1. NCBI lineage: Eukaryota > Fungi > Ascomycota > Eurotiomycetes > Eurotiales > Aspergillaceae > Aspergillus > Aspergillus bombycis. The sequence goes on from NW_019170082.1 coordinate 23,462, forward strand.
CTCGAGTCTCCTGCTCGGATGATGTCTTCTCCATCACTGTCATTACCACGCCGGCGCTTCTTGCGCTTGGTGCCATTGGTGGTACTCCTTCGTTGGCGTGGGCCAACTGCTGCTCTCTTGCGCTTAGCGGATGGGGGTGAATCTTTAGCCGCTGGGACTATCGGCTGGGGTTGTGAAGGCAGTAGTGGTGGCAGTGAATCTTGTGGTGGTGCTGGGGCTCCCGTTGAAGGCGGCCCTGCGGGTTTGGGTGCAATATGAACAAGGCTTGTTGGCTTGTCATGGCTACCCTGGGGAAGTGTAGGTGTATGTGTATGTGTAAATGGAGATGTAGTGGAAGGAGCAGTAACAGGAGCCTGTTGAGAAACCGCAGGGGCTGTCATATGACTCGAGTACACGAACGGAGCCGTTGGTAGCTCTATGATGGTAGAAGAGGCCTTCATTGTGCCTGATGGTTGCATGCGTGGATGGCTCCAGCCTGGATTGAGAGACGGTGGGTTCCACGTCACGAACTTAGTCCCATTCCTCTGCTTCTCCCCTTTCCTATGGCCGGTAACCCGAGCCACGAGTTCAGTGGTCGCGGGGGACAATTTCGGGATATGTACTTTACTCGAGATTGCGCTCGGTGGGCGGCTAGGTTTCAATGAGGGCGACAGGGAAGGCGAGACCCGCTCGACGGTGGGAGCCGATGTATGCAAGCCTGAGGAGGTTCCGTGGGCTGGTGGCGCTGTCTCTATAGACGCCGGCGTGGGAAGAACCCCATGTTGCTGTGACATTAGCCCCCCTGCCCTGGCCAGTGGGACACAGTTACACCGTGGACTTTCGGGGTGAATGTGTCTAATCACACGAAGTATGAGTATCGATTATCCTGAATGGCGCAGAATTCGCTTTGCGACGGATCCAAGGATGGAAACTTATATATAGTCACGTGACGCGAACCCCCCGCGCCCTGGAAAGCGAGATTCATCCCTTCAAGAATTTCGGGTCGATCATGCTTTCAGGCGGGTTGATCATCGCTAGCCTTGTCATTCACTCGTTGCGATCTCTATGTACAAAGGGTGCTACGGGTCCCAGAGCTCTGCAAGCCTAACCGCTGCCGCTAAACCCTTGCAAATGCTACTCCCGTGTTCGATGCATATTACGGCTCCTAACGTCGTCTAGCCGATGGCCAACCAGTCGCCTCTTTATGACACTACACCATCTTGCTTCAAACGAGCAATATCATCCTTACCATATTCGAGAATCTCTGCGAGAATCTCATCCGTGTGTTGGCCAAGGGTTGGGGGCGGCGTCCGCACGCCAGGAGTGGCATGGGAATACTTAATCGGGGTGTTGACTAGCTTGATGGGACCGCATGCTGGATGATCGACTTCGGTGACCATCCCACGCGCTTGGACTGTGCCATTGACCTTAGTAACAGCCGTGACAATATCTATATCCTGTGGATGGTAACGTACCGTGAGAATGGTTGAGGGTCCCTTGAATATCATTGACGGCGGCATATGGCATCCCGCTGCCTTCCAAGATCTCCAGCCATTCTTGTGTGGTCTTTTGTTTGACTTTCTCCTCGATGAGGCCGTCGATCTCCCGTCGGTGCTTGACGCGGTCACTGTTGGTAACAAACCGGGGATCGGTCTTCCATTCCGGATGTCCTAAACGGTCGCACAACACACCAAACAGTCTGTCGTTCCCGCCCCCGAAGAGAATATCTCCATCCAGCGTCTGATAACTCCGGTAAGGAACAATGGAAGCTTGAGAGCCGTTAGAATCCGCAACTCTTTCTCTCAACACTTCAGTACTCACGATGCGCGGTCCCCCATCTCCCAGTATCCTTCTCCCCACTGATCAACGCAGAGCTAGCGATATTCGCCAGCGTTGCGACCTGACAGTCGCTCAAGCAAGCATCGATATGTTGGCCCTTACCCGTCCTCATGCGAGCCAGCAGCGCCGCCATGATTGCGTTAGATGTATACAGCCCAGTCGTCAGATCCGTAACCGCCACACCAACCTTCACTGGATCTCCATCCCTGGCCCCAGTGATATGCATCAGGCCCATCTCCGCCTCGACCATGACATCGTACCCAGCCCGGTTACTGTACGGCCCCGTCTGCCCGTATCCGGTGATACTCGCGTAGATCAGCTTAGGGTTTATCTCTCGCAGGGTTTCGTAGTCCATGTTATATTTCTTCAGACTTCCAGGGAGGTAATTCTCGACGAGAACGTCGCATTCTTTCGCAAGACGGTGCAGGATCTCCACGCCTGACTTGTGTTGAAACGACAAACCCAAAGATTTCTTGTTGCGGTTGACCTGTTCTCCGGTCCATGTCAACAGAGTACAGCATCTGGAGCCGGGCGATGGACCTTACACCTAGATAATATGCGCTTTCGCCGGGGCCTTGTCGCGACTCATCCTGGTATTTGGCATATGGCGGACCCCAGGCGCGAGTGTCATCGCCCCGCACCGGGTGTTCGATCTTAATAACATCTGCTCTATCCCGGGGTGTCAGCTATTACCCACCCGCACTGAAGTCAACACCGGTAACGGAGACACACATACCCTAAATCTCCAAGGATCTGCGTACAGTATGGCTATATCATAGTCAGTACCAGTACCCCAACAATAGTATAGAAATTATATATATCAAATCAGGATCGGAAATACGCACACCAGCCAAAACCCTTGTCATATCAAGCACCCGAACGCCCTTCAAGGGCAGCGTATCGTCTGCCGGGGTACTGGAGTATGTACGCCATTGAGCTGCGCTGCGGCGGAGAATAGCGCTCGACCAGCGGGGAGCTGGCCGGCGGGCGAGAATAGCCTGGTGCAACTTCAACGTGACGCTCATTGTCGTTCAATTGAAGCGGTACATGTGGATTTCAAGCAGAGAGATAAAATTGAGTTGGATCCAAGGCATGTAAAGTTGGGGTCGTCACGCATGTATATCATGTACTACTTTTTGGGGCCGCGACCGGAGCTCGATAGATTGATTTATGTTCCTGTCATTTCATTCGGGTACTTCGCCGATAGCTTAACTTGTTGGACGCCAAAAGCCGAGGTCGATTAAGCATGCATTTCCGCCTTTAGCGCCGAGCGGGGACAAATGTGGGTGCTATTCGATTGTTTTTGGGGTATATTGGTTTGTTATTCTATAGTAGATGGAGACCGTAAGTATATCACTATTCATTTTCATTTGATTTTAACCTTTAACTCTTTTCCTTAGGTAATTGATCGCTCCGGCGCGGCGGGACAGCTACAAGCGTGGTGGGCGGAGAGCTTGTGTGTCATTGATTCAATCTGCTTATAGCTCTGCGATCTTCCGCTCTCTTCCGCCTCAACTGCCGCGGAGTGCATTGACAGCTACACTTTCCAACACACCTCACACCATGTTTACCGGTCTTGTCGAAACAATCGGGAGTGAGTACGCCCCTCCAATCAACCACCGTCCTCACACAACTAACATCCCCCAGCGGTCTCGTCCCTTGAGCCCCTCGATACCTCCGCAAGCGGGGGCGGGGGTACGTCTTTGACCATCAGCAACTGTGAAGAGATCCTGACCGACGCCCATCTCGGCGACAGCATCGCAGTAAACGGTACGCTATCCTGCCTATATAAAGCCCACCTACTACTGCACCTGCCCCATTGACCACTCACCCCGCATCGCCTAATCCCACCCCACCCCCTACTGAGTCACCACTAACCAAACGACAAAACAGGAACCTGTCTAACCGTAACCGCCTTCGACAAAACCTGGTTCAAAGTCGGCGTGGCCCCCGAAACCCTGCGTCGCACGAACCTGGGCTCCCTGAGCACCAACTCCCGGGTGAACCTCGAGCGCGCGGTCCTCAGCGAAACCCGCATGGGTGGCCATTTCGTCCAGGGCCACGTCGATACCATCGCGACCATTCTCTCTGTCACGCCCGATAGCAATGCGCTGGTGTTGCGGCTGCAGCCTCGTGACCGGGGTGTCTTGAGGTATATTGTGGAGAAGGGCTATGTTACGCTTGATGGGGCCAGTTTGACGGTTACGAAGGTGGTCGATGGGGAGGAGGGGTATTTTGAGATTATGCTTATTGCGTATACGCAGGAGAAGATTGTGACGGCTTCGAAGAAGGTCGGGGAGGATGTGAATGTGGAGATTGATATTGTCGGGAAGTATGTTGAGAAGAGTGTGCAGAGTTACTTTGCCGGGGTTGGTGGCGGTGATTTTGCGATTTTGGAGAAGATGGTGTCCAGGATTGTGGATGAGAAGTTGAAGAAATGAGGCATGGTCTAGTAAATGAGGTTATGACCGTGATGTATAGATTGCTTTACTTCTATTGTACTGCCAATTGAAATACCAATTACTTTTTATTGCTTTTCAACAAAGGGTATAATCTGGTCACCTAAATGATGGTCTATTTGTAACACCCTCCGACCCCAGTCTCCGTGAAATTCCTGTGAAAGATGCTTAGAGTCCCTGGTAGCAAAGCCAGGGTGATTCTATCTGTCGTTAATCCAGCCGAGTGGGACGTGGTTGCAGCAGATCCGTGCACATGAACGACACCGGAAGACAGCAGCGAAGGCGGGTCTGGGGCCTCCATATAGTTTCTCGTGCCTAAGGACATGATATAGCGCGAGAAGTTCGCTTTTCGTGAAAAATTAAGAAACTGAGAGAGTGACGCTCCCTCTACTCCTCCATGGATTCGTCCTCATCCTCTCCTTCTTGCTCCGCGCCTTCTTCATCAAAGTCATCGCTGAGCCAGTCATCCTCGTCATCATCCACCTCCATTTCCTCGTCATCGTCATCTTCAACTTCCTTGCCTTCAGCCCGGGCCTTGGCCTTCTCTGCCTTCTTCTTCTCGATATTCTCCTTCTGCTGCCTCTTCCGCTCTTCCTTCTCCTTCTGTCTCTTTGCCCAGTTCTTGTCCAGCTTCTTCATATCCTCCTCGGACTTGTGGATGTAGTCGTGCCACATGACCTTGCCTTCGCAAAGACCCTCCTCAACCTTGATCAGCCGGAGCTTCAAGCGGGGCCCCAATTCGACCAGCTTGACCGCGCGCTTCTCCACCTCTGGCGCGGCCTTCAATTTCTTCTCGGCCTTCTCCTTCTCCCCGGCCTTCATGCGTTGCAGTTCCCGCTTGTTCAGAACCCTCTTCGTTGTGCTCTCTGCGATTTCAACCTCATTATCGGTGTCTAGTTCGGTTTCACTAGCGGAGGTATAACCCCCAGCCGACGGATCCAACAGGTAATCCGCAGCATCCTCCAACTTTCCTAGATTGGGAACAGCAACGCCCCTCTTCTCCCGGTTACGGATTTCCTTAGGATCCAGACGGCGAATGCGTTTTGAGACGCCGGTCTTCCGGGTAGTAATGGCGTAGTGTCGCAAATTCAAGACGTAGGAGTCATCTTCTTGGCCATCGGACTTGAGTTCTCGGTTGAGGAGCATCACACGGCGGATAGAGGAGAGAGGGGTAGCTTGGGGGTTGATCGGCGGGAAAAGGGATTGGAAGATAGTGGTTGTGAGAGTCTCAAGGCGCTTTGGTACTTTGCCGTCCTCGGTTGCATTCGGGGAGTTGAAGTTGTTCATCACCAGCAAAGGTGGTGTCTTGTGGTCCTGGCCGCCGCCTCGCGGACGCTTCAATGCTCTCTCGACGTCTCGACACAGAGAGTAGTTCTCGACTTTGAAGTGGAGTGTTGGGCCGCGCGGCGTAAGCGCCAGACGCATGTTAGTGTTACCCGTAGCAGACTTGGAGAAAAGCATAAGATGTGTGACACCGAGAGGACCCGTCATAACGGTATAATCCCTCAGTCTGTTGGATTTACGTTCCTAGACGGTATCAGCGTTAGTTTCTTCTCGAAAGGCGCATTAGGATTTCATAATGCCATACCTTCAGTCGCACAGCAGTGTCGGGCTCCATCATCAAACGAACATCCTTCACTAATTGACTGACACTCGAGCCGACTTGAGAACCGCCGATACGGATAACCATCGACTTCGGGGTTTTGCTCATGTTCGAGCTGCTGCCTTTGGCGGCGGCGGCTGAGGCATTTTGGGCGCGGAGATGAGTGCGCTTCTTCGTACGTGCCTTAGCCATTGTGAATCTGGCAAAGTAGGAAATATATGGTAGGTATGTGGTTCGAGGGAAATGCTATTCAACGTCTCGAGACAGATGGACTTTTTTTTCTTGGCCGAAAAAGTAGATCGGCGGAACCCAGGCCGCGGAGTATCTCCGGACCAACTGTTTTACCGGGACCCACACTGATTTTTTGATATCGAACTATCAGGAAAAAGAAATCATTCGATCAGTTCACCGAGTGCAAACCTTTGAAGTCAGATATTGATTCAATATGCCGGCAATTAAGAAGCGCAAGATCGCCCGTGAGGCGCCTCAACAAGAAGACCATAGCGATAGTGAGGCACACAGCTCTGCCTCTGAGGATGCCGCCGCCAATACTACTGAGCAAGAACAAGAACCATCTGAAGCGCCTAAGCAGGTTCCAAAATCTTTCAAGGAACTAGGCCTTATTGAGCAATTATGCGAAGCCTGCGATTCCATGGGATACAAGGCTCCCACCGCGATTCAGGCGGAGGCCATTCCTCTCGCTCTTCAGGGCCGCGATTTGATCGGTTTGGCTGGTATAGTACCACCTTCATGTTCCCTGTTGTTATAGTACTTTACTAACACTCATGCTAGAGACCGGTAGCGGTAAAACCGCAGCTTTTGCACTGCCTATCCTCCAAGCCCTGATGGATAAGCCTTCTTCCTTTTTTGGCCTCGTCCTCGCGCCCACCCGTGAACTAGCATACCAGATCTCCCAAGCCTTCGAGGGTCTAGGAAGCACAATCTCAGTAAGAAGCACGGTTCTCGTTGGAGGCATGGACATGGTATCACAATCGATCGCACTAGGAAAGAAGGTAAACCGCCCAGCCAATCTCAAATTAGAACACTAAGTAGAATCTAACAAATCCCCAAGCCTCACATCATCGTAGCCACTCCCGGCCGTCTGCTCGACCATCTCGAAAACACCAAAGGCTTCTCCCTCCGCAACCTCAAATACCTCGTTATGGACGAAGCCGACCGTCTCCTCGACATGGATTTCGGCCCCATCCTCGACAAGATCCTGAAGGTGCTCCCCCGCGAGCGCCGCACCTACCTCTTCTCCGCAACCATGAGCTCCAAGGTTGAGTCTCTGCAGAGAGCATCTCTCCAAAACCCGCTTCGTGTCGCTGTCTCCTCATCTAAATTCCAAACCGTCTCCACCCTCCAACAATCCTACGTCTTCATCCCCCACAAACACAAGGACCTGTACCTGGTCTACCTGCTGAACGAGTTCGTCGGCCAATCGTGCATCATCTTCTGTCGTACTGTGCACGAGACTCAGCGTCTCAGCTTTTTTCTGAGATTGCTTGGGTTTGGCGCGATCCCGCTGCATGGCCAGCTTTCGCAGTCTGCTCGTTTGGGTGCGCTCGGCAAGTTCCGTTCGAGGAGTAGGGATATCCTGGTTGCGACGGATGTGGCGGCTCGTGGTCTTGATATTCCCTCTGTTGATGTGGTTTTGAACTTTGATTTGCCTGGTGATTCGTAAGTTGCTCTTCCCTTTTGGTTTATCTGGGGAAGGTGTGAAGCTAACGGGAGGTTAGGAAAACTTTCATCCACAGAATTGGTCGTACCGCCCGTGCAGGTAAGTCGGGTGTGGCTATTAGCTTCGCTACGCAATATGATGTCGAGGCATGGCTTCGCATTGAGGGTGCGCTGGGAAAGAAGCTCCCTGAATACCCCGCAGAGAAGGACGAGGTGATGGTCCTTGCAGAGCGTGTATCCGAGGCGCAACGCAGTGCTATTTTGGAAATGAAAAACTACGACGAGAAGAGGGGAAGTAGGGGCAAGAAGTTTGCCAAAGGAAAGCGGTCCCGAGAGGATATGGATCAGGAAGAGGGCTAGTGGGAGAAAAGTAAAATGTAGATTTCGATTATTGCTAACGAATACCCAAATGAAGTTTATAAAGAAGGCCTTGGTCCTTGTACTGAGTTCGTTAAGTAGATTACTTGTCATGGTGACCGTAGGCCTTGTTCCAATTAGCTACTAGGTCTTCCTAACTTCTAATCAATTTAAAAATACTATAAGGAATGGCTAAATCGAGTCAGATTTGCTCTGCATTCACATCAAAAGAAAACTCATCAGATCGTTCATAACAGTTCCCATTACCTCTATAATGCGACGACGTTGCAAAGTCTGAGCAACGTCGTTAACCCTGTGATTTGTGATTGTCTGGCCATGACCTAAAGCTTCATCCATGCATGTGCAAGGGTGCACCCTTGCAAGTTTTCAGATAGCTTCCAATCATACGGTTCCATGGAACCACTTAGAATTCGTTAGGGCATTAGATATTCCAAAAACTAAGACTGCAAGATCTCTTTAGCGGCGCCGGCCTCACGGACAGCGTTGGCGACGCGAGTAGCGAGATCGTCAGCCTCGGAGCGGCTGGCAGCCTCAGCGTAGACACGCACCGCATCTTCTGTGCCACTGGCACGGGCAAAGCTTCTTCCCTTGTTGTAGCGGGATTGGAGGGATTCGATCTTGAGCTGGAGGCCAGCAGGGGACTCGAGCTTACGCTCAGCATCATACGCTTTGAAGATTGAGCGGTCAGCAACCTCCACACGGACCAATCGGGAGGGGAGGTCAGTGTAGGTGCTAAGCCACTCCTTGGGGGTCCAGCCCTTATGAGCAAGGATCGCTTCAACGAGGAGCATGTCAGAGATAGCATCGCCAACTGCTTGGTTGATCAGATCGGTGAGACCCTGGAGGCACTCAAGAGCACGCTGCTGAGCGGGAGACTGGGGTTCCGTGCTCTTGATAATCTTCAAGGCATTTTCAGAGAAGGTAATAGTGCCGTGACCGTTCGCTTCGAAGTAGACACCAACATCGTAGCGCAGGGCAGCGTGGTGAAGGTGCTTCACGCCAGTGTTAGTGCAGACGGAGGGAAGCTTGAGCACTTTTTCAATGTAGTCCGTACTAGCTCCGTTGGCATACGCAGTCTGGATGATGCCAATCTTGAGCTTCTGCGCGATGCCGGCATTCTTGGTAAGGTCACCAATGAAGGCAGCGGCAAGAGTGGCAATGCGGTCGCCGTCAAGAAGACGGAAAACATTGCTCTCGTCGACGAAATAGTAAACAAGACGATCGGCATCGCCGTCCAAGGAGGCACAACGGTCAAGGGCAGCGGCCTTGGAGGAGGGGGGAGCGCGCTGCTTGGTCTTGACATAATCGGCACCGCACTAAAAAGTAGGTTAGTATGGATACGATGGGACCAATTAAAAAGATCATACATCGAAGTTGAGGCTATCCGGGTTGATCACATCGTCATTGATAACCTTGATGTCGATACCACCCTCCTCTGGGCCAGGAAGGTACTTAAGGAGCTCTCTCAGCTTAGGTCCGCCAACACCATTTGCGCAATCAACGGTCAAAGAGCCCTTGACCTTAAGACCGCGCATAACTCCCTTGAAAGCCTTGGCGAGCTTTTCGTAGTATCCTTGCTCCGTGGGTTCACCGTACTCATACTGTGTTCCCAGGGTATTCTTGCAGCGGACAACGTAATGGAGCTGGGGGGTGGTCATGAATTTGAGATCGGAGAACTCAACCTCTGTAGCGGTGAGCGCAGAGTTGAGAACGCCAGCAAGACGAGAACCAGAGGCACGAGTATCCCGGGCAAAAACAACGCGAGCGGGATTTTCCATGCTGATATCAATCTCCTTTATGAGTTCTTCGTAAACATCTGCGATCTTGTCTAGCGGAGCATTGGCGAGCTTTGTCGCATAGGTTTCCCATTCAGCCTACCCAAGGGTTAAGTAAATTTGCAGCCGTAAGAGTTAGACTTCGTTTTGGCGAAAAGCTTACCTCAAGCATTTCACCCTATTTGGTAATTCAGTCAGCAACGGCTTCGTATGGAGTTTATTCCGGGGTGGCTGCCGCAACTCACCATGGGATCAACCAACTTTACACCGTTGTCCTCCGCAGGGTTGTGACTGGCAGTAATCATGACGCCAATCCATTGTCCACTGAGCTTCTTGGAACGGAGACCAGCGAGCAAGCCCACAGCAAAGACGACTGTGTTGAGGACGTCGCTAAAAATATGCGTTGGTCAAAGTGTAAACAAATGGCGATCGCGGGGTATATGTGGAGGCGGGGCTGATCCTTTAAAAGACCTTGCTTGAAAGTACACATAAACGTGGAACTTACGCCTTCATACGGAACTGCAAGGCAGGGGAATTTGGTCAGTGCTTCATAAGGAAGTGAGGTTGATCATTAGTAACTCACCCCCGCAGTACCATACTGGAAGACCTTTCCCTCCGGCTTGACATACTGCGCGGCGGCCTCAGTGATGGCTTTCTTGATAGCGGGGGACGCCATTGTGGCGTGAATTTGGGTCGAGAGAGTGTTGAGGATGGGATAGAAATTGGCGGGAGTCAATTGACAAGGGACGCAAGAGACGAAGAGGGGGAGGGGGAAAAGGGATGCTATAAAGCTTGGGTCGAAAGGGGAAAAAAGCAGCAGGGCCCGTGACACCAGATAAAATGTGAGACAACGCAGGCTTTGGGTACAGCCCCCGCGAGCGGTGAGCGGGAAACATGCGCAGTTCGTTACCGTTAGACACCCAACTTTTGGAAGAGAGTGGAAATGCCCTAAATCAAAAGTGTTGGGTAATAGAAAATACCACTGGTTGAGCTACATGCTTTTATTGGCTACAACATTATACCCTGTGTTGATATTGTCACTAGCCTCTGGAACTCATCGATCGTCGGTCGCCTGGACCTCCTACTATACAGCAATGGACGTACTATTCTCAGGCCAGGAGCATTTTACCCATAGCTGAGAAAATTCTATCTGTTCAGGCTTTGTATCTCTTGCCCCGCACATCCTCTTCGATGTCCTTTTCTAGGTACCTATCGATCACAGTCGAGTTAGCCTGGCAGTCGGTAAGGAGGGGTTCTAACGACGCGCGGACTTACATATACCACAGCGCGGTGGGAATAACAGTACCCAGATGCCACAGGCTATGGGCATCGATGAGCGCATGCCATGGAGGGAAGTCCAACAATTCCAGACTCATGGCCAACATAATCCAAGCCACACAGATTGCTGGCAAGAGAGTCCATGTTTTGTCGGTACTCCGGTACCTATAAATACTGAATGCTACCCACAGCAAGTTTTGCGTCATCCCGACCACGATATTCGCGATCATATTATAGGTGTAGTCCCAGGACCAGAAGCTGAGATACGACACATGCAAGGTATAAAGGAAGATACAGACCACAGTCCAGAGCCGACGCAATGTCGGTTTCATTTGCGGCTCTTCCTTGTCTAATCGGAATATCCTGATAATCGCCAGGTATAACCCATACATGACATTTGCGCCCGCTCCGAAATAATCCAGCTTCTCTGTCAAAGAAAAGTCCCTGGCGTGGAAGATGCTACTGAAGGTCCAGCATGCTAGACCGCAATATCCAAAAGCAAGATAGTAAGCCCGTAGAGAAGTATGCCACGTCGACATGGTTTCGCGGATTCGAGATAAACCGTACCAGTGGGCACTGAAGTTGAGGAGGGAGAAGAGGACCGAGAACGGTTCTTGCATGCCCATGATCCTGCGGAACGGCCATTTCCCATGGAATTGGACTACGGGATTGAGCATCGGAGGATCACGAGCGACTCGACGGTCCGTCACAACATGTTGGCAAGTATAGTCACATTCGGCGGGACAGGTCCACCACATCAAGCGGAGATGGAAAGCTAAAGAGGGCGAATTAGTTTAGGGAGGATTATATCGGTAGTTTACAGAAAGCTCGAACGTACGGATCACGGAATTTCCATCTTGACAGTTCTCAGTTTGACATATCTATCTGTTGATTAGCCGGGCAATCCGAAGCTCTTGGAGGCGCTGTATACCTTAACACATTCTTTGAAATCGGGAAGATGGTCGCCCAGGGAGGCAGTCGACTTCCCAATGAAAGTAGCAAGAACCAGGAAGTATGCGTAGAAGAAAACCTTCCTTCGGGCTGAGCTCCAATACATTGTGCCCTGTGTACCTGAATTACCGCTGACGGGACGTGCTAACCTCAGGGGAAAGTAAGCAGTCCGCGCTTGATTGACAGCGCGCGCACCAACAGCGGAAGGCGGAGTTAAGCAGCGGCAACGCAAACATCTTGGCATTAACGGAACATACAAGACAACCCCAGCTAGAAGCTCCAAGCTGTATATCTTACGCTATAAATGTTTAATTCAAAATGTCCCATTTTCTGAGCTTCCTATGTAGTACATACTTTCTGAAATATCTTTGCACAGGAGCCCGTGAGTTTCTCGCTGTAAGGTTGCATGACCTCAATTTCTAACTTATTGTACTGAGAGTGGAGTCCTCAACTTAAGTATCATTTTATCTAAGTGTAAGTTCTTCTAATCCTCAGTCACCGGGAATGCCGTACTCAATAGAGACAAGCTGATATACATCCTCCAGGAAAGCAGGAGCAGTCCAACCCCAATCAGGTATCTTGAGGTCCACGTTGAGACTTGGATTGAACCTAGCACTACACGTGATTCGATGAATCCGGGATAGCGTTGTCTGTGTTAGGCTAGCCTGAATCAGAGATTAGCGTTTTTTGTTTGGTCGCCCCGGTCGGAGGAGATTTTCCAATGAGGGTCAGTTAAGAAAAAAAAAGAAGGGAAAAAAAGTTGAAGGGATCTATCTCGGAGGCGCTTCCTTATTTTTCCTCCCTGCCTAATCTAGTTCTTCCCTCTTATCTCCTTTTATCTATAATTCTAGATTTTTTTTTTACTCTTTTGTTTGCTTGTTTCTTTTCTTTCTTACATTTTCCTTCTTTATTAGAAAGATCAATAGTTTGAATATGAACGGACCGGAGCAGACACAATCCGCAGAGTCTGCCGGCACCATGACCAGCAGTGCTGATCGTATGGTGGGCATGGATCATGCTGAAGTGCGTTATTTCACAAGGTATGCTTCGAGACCTTTGCTCCATATTCGTTTACATTACTAACAGGAGGAATAGCTACGATCATCATGGTAATTACAATCGATAACTCAGTTGATATATACTGGCTAATCCTGAACCCCACTTAGGCATTCATGAGGAGATGCTTGTAAGTGCCCTACTATTTATTCAGCTTTTGATTTCAACCAACTAATACTCATGTGCTCGATTGCAGAAAGACGATGTCCGAACCAGATCTTACCGTGATTCTATCTACCAAAACCGTCATATTTTCAAGGACAAGGTTGTTCTCGATGTCGGTTGTGGAACCGGTATCCTCAGCATGTATGTGGTCAGCTAGAAGAACCTTGTTCTATATACTGATCCTATGGCTCTATAGGTTCGCTGCTAAGGCTGGTGCTAAACACGTAATTGGTGTGGATATGTCCTCTATCATTGAGAAGGCCAAGGAGATTGTCGCTTGCAACGGCCTGTCGGACAGGGTCACTCTTCTCCAAGGAAAGATGGAGGAGGTTGTCCTCCCTTATCCCAAGGTTGATATCATCATCTCCGAGTGGATGGGTTACTTCCTCCTTTACGAGAGCATGCTGGACACTGTTCTCTATGCCCGCGACCGCTACCTTGTTCCCGGTGGCAAGATCTTCCCCGACAAGGCTACCATGTACTTGGCTGCTATCGAAGATGGCGAGTACAAGGACGACAAGATCGGATGTAAGAGCGCTTACGTTCTCTCTCAATTATGTTTGTTGCCCGAAAATACTGACTGAGTTGCAGTCTGGGATAATGTGTATGGGTTTGACTACTCCCCCATGAAAGAGATCGCCCTCACGGAACCTCTCGTGGATACCGTTGAGCTGAAGGCCCTCGTCACCGACCCTTGCCCCATCATTACCCTTGACCTCTACACCGTCACCACAGCCGATCTCGCTTTCAAGGTCCCCTTCTCTCTTGCCGCCAAGCGCAGCGACTTCATCCACGCTGTGATCGCTTGGTTCGACATCGAGTTTGGTGCCTGCCACAAGCCCATCACCTTCTCCACCGGCCCCCACGCCAAGTACACACACTGGAAGCAGACTGTCTTCTACCTCCGTGATGTTCTGACCGTCGAAGAGGATGAAGTCGTTTCGGGAGTGTTGGAGAACAAGCCCAATGACAAGAACAAGCGTGATCTCGACATCACTATCTCTTACAAGTTCGAGACTACCGATAACCTTCGTTACTCCGAGGGTAGCTGCTCCTATAGAATGTAAGGGTCTCCACTGCCGAGTCTGCTGGCCACTGAATGCTAACTGCCATAGGTGCTAAATGTATTGGATCTGATGAGTCGCGGCACGTTCGGTTATTTCAATGTTCTCTTCTGAGTCAACAATGTTATGTCGGTAAATACATGAGGGTTCAATTGTGGGAAGCATAGCATCAGTGGAAGTTCAATTGTCTGGACATTTGGGTCGTTGAATGGCCTGATTCGGCTCTTTTTCTCTTTTCTTATTCATCCGGCGTTGTGTTTTGGCAGGTAAGGGGAACGGCATCATTGTTCGGCGCGATACGGAGAGATGATTTGCACAAGAGACGATTATGAAGCTCCTCGAATTACCCAAGTAGATACCCCGAGTCGACGCTCAGTCCTAACTCCCTCCGACGTTCTCCTTCTTGAGTTCTTTAGCTTCAAATCATCATGTTCTGCACCTAAACTTACATCCTTGCTACGTTCAATTGGATAATTTAATTTTGGCTACGTCCATTGATTGCTGAAAGGTCAGAAGAGTCCAGTTGGTTTGGGCTAGCGCCGACTGGATAACCTGAGGCCCCTCGGCCTGTAATCAGAAACCGTTCCCATTCAATTCGTGCCTCGGCTTCCCCGCACCGGATTAATTCTCCCCAGCCTAGGTCAACGGTACGACAGCGGCAAGTATATATTCTCCGCAAATGAAGATTACATGGTATCCTCCTTCGTTGAGAATTTGGTGGATCTTACGGTATACGAATTCGAACTGCCCTCGTAGCGGGAAATCTACTTGTCCAAACGATTCAATCCTTAAGCTTTCCTCAACTTGACCACTGCTAGCATCGTCCTCATGTCGGCCCCCGGCGTTGGCTTTGAACATCCTCCTCAGGAGGTCTCCTGGCTTAAGCGCGATGCTTTGTTGTTTGCCAACAGCATCGGTGCTAAAGCCGACGAGCTTCATTTTCTATATGTAAGCTACAATTAGCCATACTTTTTTCAGCTGGCAACTTCGCTAACTATTGAATCCAGGAGCTCCATCCTAACTTCGCTGTGTTCCCGACTTATTCTTTGATCCTCCGTATGGCTATCCAGCACTCGAGGCTGTTTATGCATGCTGACTGCGGCTGTTTCGTGTAGCTTTTAAACACACTGATCAAGAAACCATCGATTTCTATGCACGTTCGCATGCAACTCCCATCCCCGGTGTCCCGAAATTCGACTCTCGCCGTGCTGTAGATGGCCAGCGCAAGATCACTATTCTGAAACCTTTACCTCCCACGAGCGCAGGCAAGAAATTTCAGTTGCGTAATAAGGTTATTGGGGTCTACGATAAAGGCAAAGCTGGCTCGGTGGTCGAGACAGAGCAGTCGATTGTGGACGAGAGTGGAGAGGTGTACACCAAGACGGTGAGCAGCGCTTTCATGGTAGGACAGGGCAATTGGGGTGGGCCTAAGGGTAAGCCTGTGCACATATTGATGCTCTGCCGCTCTGCTGACTTTCTTTCCATAGGACCGAGTGCCGTCAATTATCCCCCTCCTCAAGGCAAGAAACCAGATGCAGTTCATGTCGTCCAGACGACAGCTGAAACTCCTCTTCTCTATCGGTAAGATCGATTCCCCCCGGATAAGGATCCTTTGAAGCGCATATCCATGCTCATATCATACTTTCGCTAGTCTCAATGGCGACTATAACCCTCTTCATGCTACGCCTGAGCCTGGTCAGAAGATGGGATTTGGTGGAGTCATTATCCACGGTCTCTTCAGCTGGAACACTGCCGCTCACGGCATTCTGAGAGAGCTTGGAGGCAGTGATCCAAAGAACTTGAGAGAATTCCAGGCACGCTTTGCTTCGCCAGTGCTCCCAGGCGACAAGCTTACCACCGAGATCTGGAGAACAGGAAACACTGAAGATGGGTTCGAGGAAGTCAGATTCGTGACCACAAATAACAGAGGCAAGGTTGTGCTGAGCAACGGCCGTTGTCTGCTGAAGGTCACTGGGTCGAAGAGCAAGCTGTGACGGGCTCGGTAGGAAGACCTTGGTATCTCATGACTTTCATACTTAGTTTATAGTATTTGACGGGTACAATTCCCAACCTTATTATTTTTTACTGCGAAAGTATTGTCAATATACTCTCTTGCTACTACCCGAAGCTTGTAACCGAGGCTACTTGTCGACCAACGAAGGAATTCTAAATAGCTTTTTGGGGTGGGTAAAACACAACCGCAGGTTCCAGCAGGCTTGCGCTGCTCTGAGTAAATTATATTAGTCAAAGAAATCGAAGCCCAATGGATTAGTGCATGTTGTTAATGGGGTCTGTACTTACATGGATGTTGACTGACACGTGACAGCCAAGATGACGCTGCGGAGAGAAACGGGGGGTAGCTGATGCCAAAGTCAACCTCGTCGACATTCCTTCGTGAGTGTCATTGATGAAACGTAGTTCTGAAAATGAGTAGAATACTACCTCTCAAAGCTCTGACGCACTCTGCGTTTGCTGGGTACAATGCCCTCCGCAACGTAGAATTCATTGTCCACGTATGCTAATAGATCGACAGTGCATATCCGCCTTGCATTCCAAAGCTTAACCGACTTGTGAGTGAAGCATAGACTTTTCATAAAAAAAATAGCTGGAGGAGACCGACTAATATCTTCAGGCTGGTGGCTCTCTGAGTCTTTCAAAAGGTTCCAGACCTTCACTTCCGCTCCCCCGCGGTCATGTCATCTCTCCCAGGATGAGAAGGGCGGAGTCAACTCTGGCGCAGCCATCTGCCGCAGAACCGTCTGCAAAAGTATTCTCTACGGAGCCATCCTCTGCAGAGCCATCTCCCGCAGAGCCATCGCATACCGTCGTTAGGCCAAAGAGACCATCATCCCTCGAGATCATGTATCCATTCAAATCTGCAGGGTATAGAAATCAGCCTATTGTGATGAAGACCTCGCGCACGACCACCGCTCGGTTGTGAGTAAACAAAGATTATTCCGAGTACCCCTGTTGTGGAGACTGACACCAGCTGATGCTCTATGTAGTGGACGATTTTGGCTTCGGTACGTATCAACATGCCTAAAGGACGAGCCAAGAATACCTACCTGACTGTCTCCGATATTAGGGACAATTGCCAGTGTTCTGGGTGTGTCCATCCAGATACAAGACAACGAAGCGTGGACACCTTCTCCGTATGTTTCTAGTCCAGGGTGCTGAGAGATCATTATACATTGACAGTCCTTGTTCTTCGCTTAGATACCGCCGGATGTGGCCCCGAATAATATCACCTACGAAGGGGAAATCGCTAAAGTAGAGTGTATGCTTCCCATT
Organism: Aspergillus bombycis; assembly: GCF_001792695.1. Lineage (NCBI taxonomy): Eukaryota > Fungi > Ascomycota > Eurotiomycetes > Eurotiales > Aspergillaceae > Aspergillus > Aspergillus bombycis. The sequence continues at coordinate 40,980 of NW_019170082.1, forward strand.
CTCTTGTTCCTGGGTATCAGGGCTAACCGCATAGAAGGGTCTGATGGCCACCAGGGTGTCTACCCAGTTAACTGGCTAAGTAGTCTTGCGCCATTGAAGAATCGTGTGGTTAGCAAGTCACTGCCAAATAAGAAAATGAGGTAAATATGTCTTTTGATATATAGTTGTGTTGTACTGATACTCCTGTGTAGAAAGTTTATCGCCCACAAGCCTGAAAATACCTCTTACCCAACAGTATTATATGAAGATGTCATGTCTAGTGACGAGGGCTTGTGTCAATGGCTTCACAATATTGTACGGCTTGGCTACTCCCTTTCTTTTGGATCGCTATCTAACCACTGTAAAGTATCTCCATGGCTTCTGCTTCGTCAAGGGGGTCCCCGTTGACCCAGAATCAACCAAAACCCTCCTGGAGAGAATCGCTTTCATCAGACATACTCACTACGGTAAAATCCTTTATCCGATACAAAATAGGCCCTCGACTCTTTGTACTGATTACACAAAGGTGGCTTTTGGGACTTTACGGCCGACTTGACATTCAAGGACACTGCATATACCACAGAGTTCCTTGGTGCACATACAGACAATACGTACTTCACTGACCCGGCACGACTTCAACTGTTTCATCTATTGTCACATACCGACGGTGATGGAGGCGCGAGCTTGCTTGTCGATGGCTTTTGGGCTGCAAAAATCATGCGAGCAGAAAATCCACAGAACTTCCAAGTGCTAGCAGCAATGCCGCAGCCGTTCCATTCAAGCGGCAATGAGGAAACCTGCATCCAGCCCACAGAACAAATGCCCATTTTCAAGATCCACTCGCAGTTTAATTACCTGTACCAAATCCGCTGGAACAACTATGATCGGGCAGCTAAAAAAGACTGGACTTTAGAAGAGCAGAATAGATGGTACAATGCAGCCCGGCACTTTAACGACATAATCACACGTGAGAAAATGCAGATATGGACACAGCTAGAGCCAGGAACAGCACTTAGTAAGTATAGGCTTGACACCATCTTTCTGAGGAAGTATAGGATTTGGCTGATTGTCTTAGTTTTCGACAACTGGAGGATGCTTCATGGTCGCTCCGAATTCACTGGAAAGCGGAGGATGTGTGGCGGATACAGTAAGTAGTGCTAACCACAGATATCTGTACAGTGCAACGTTTCCGTGAGAGAACATGCTGACCCCGCCCAGTCAACAGCGACGACTACGTTTCGCGTTATCGCCTCTTAAGGTTCGGCAGAGAGAAGATCCTGAACAACATAGGCAACTTTATGGGACGCATCGACAACCCGAACTTCTTCCTGTAAGGGGAACTAGTATATAGGAGTCTTCGGCAACTTGCTTCTAAGATCGGCCGGAGTTGTGGAGAGTGGGTAGGTGTACATACTCTGCGGTATATGGGGAATTTATACCTGAAGAAAAAACATATGTATAGATTTGGGCGAAGAAGAAAAGAATAGAGAGTTTGCACAGTTCAAAGGGGACCACATACATAGAATGCGAACTATATCCATATGCGGCCTTAGGCACCAACGGGCAGGGGCATTTGTCATTGCATCACGTGATAGGCACCCAGCAGCTGACGTTGTTTGGTCCGGAGCTCAACAGCTCTCACTCTCTTTCCGCAAGACCCATCCCGTAACGCATCACCGCCGTCCCCCTCTCATTCCCTCCTAGAATACCTGTCTATCCCTTATCTTGCTCTTCCCCACATAATTAATTCTTACCCGCCACCATGTCGACCTTGGAGGATCTCGACGACCTTGACCGTGAAGAGAGAGAGAAGAAGCCCCAAGATGGCGACGGCAACGGCAGGAAGCCCTCCGGAGATGGAGACGCTGACATGAAAGACGCTGAGAAGAAGGACGACGAAGAGGACCTCTTGGACGACGACATTTTACAATCGAGCACAGCGGACATCGTCAAGCGACGGCGGATGCTGGAGAACGAAATGCGTATAATGAAGAGTGAATACCAACGGTTGACGCACGAACAGAGTACGATGAGAGAAAAGGTTAAAGATAATCAAGAGAAGATTGAAAATAACAGGTATGGGGTTCTGAGACATGCTGGGTTTCCCGTTCCCTTCTTCGCAGCTGGCTGGACCGCATCACCCATAGTGGCGAGGTGGTAGGGTTTGGGCTGTCGCTGCATATGTCATCGTGTTATTGTATGTCGGGACATTTCCATTAACATCTTCCTTTTAGACAACTACCATACCTTGTCGGAAATGTGGTTGAATTGTTGGATTTGGATGTCGAGGCTGAAGCCGCCGAAGAGGGTGCCAATATCGACCTCGATGCTACTCGAGTCGGCAAGTCTGCTGTCATCAAAACCTCAACCCGTCAAACCATCTATCTCCCCCTCATTGGTCTGGTAGATCATGAGAAGCTGAAGCCCGGTGATCTCATCGGTGTAAACAAGGATTCATATCTTGTCCTGGATACATTACCCGCTGAATATGATAACCGAGTGAAGGCCATGGAGGTCGACGAGAAGCCAACAGAGAAGTACACAGATATTGGAGGTCTGGATAAGCAGATTGAAGAAATTGTTGAAGCTATAGTATGGCCGATGAAGGAGGCTGAACGGTTTAAGAAGCTCGGCATCAAGGCACCGAAAGGTAAATGACCCTGTTACCATCCAACCCAGACAAGGAATATACCAACACTCATACTCTCTAGGTGCTCTGATGTACGGTCCCCCCGGTACCGGAAAGACCCTCCTCGCCCGAGCCTGTGCTGCAGAGACAAACGCCACTTTCCTCAAACTCGCCGGTCCCCAACTAGTGCAGATGTTCATTGGTGACGGAGCCAAGCTCGTCCGCGACTGCTTCGCCCTCGCCAAGGAGAAAGCACCCTCAATCATCTTCATCGACGAACTCGACGCAGTCGGCACAAAACGTTTCGACTCCGAAAAGTCCGGTGACCGTGAAGTGCAACGAACCATGCTGGAACTCCTCAACCAGCTGGACGGCTTCGCCTCCGACGACCGTATCAAGGTCCTCGCCGCCACTAACCGTGTCGACGTCCTGGACCCCGCTCTCCTCCGTTCTGGCCGTCTGGACCGCAAGATCGAATTCCCCCTCCCCAACGAGGAAGCCCGCGCCAACATCCTGCAGATCCACTCCCGCAAGATGGCCGTAGACGACAGCGTCAACTGGGCCGAACTGGCCCGCAGCACGGACGAATTCGGCGGTGCCCAACTCAAGGCCGTCTGCGTCGAGGCTGGTATGATCGCTCTCCGGAAGGGAATGAGCAAAGTCGGACACGAAAACTACGTCGATGCTATCGCGGAAGTACAAGCCAAGAAGAAGGATACCAACATGGGCATCTACGTCTAATGTACCGTTATATTAGACTTAAGAATTCTTTCCCCCCCGTTACGATCGTATTATCTCTTTAGTTTCTATATGTCTCGTACTTTGCCTCTTCCTCTTATGCCTTGTATCTACGTACGGGATGCCGATGAAAGTCAATTTCGAAATGGTTAGCATGTCATGTCCTGTTTTTGGTCGGTTAATGGCCTAGATAAATAAACGTAATTACACTTGGGTCTGTTGGCTCGATATTCTCATCGTTCCATGACAAAGTAGTATAGTCCATCTCCCAGAACTGCCTTGTATATATCCTGGATTATAACACCAACAACAATAACTAAACATCATCAGCTTATCCAAGACTGTCAAGCTAAAAGAGTATTAGACTACAAGACGTATCCTAGAAAGATTACTGTTTGCAAAAGGGTATTTATAGTCGAGATTCATGAAAAAAGATCAACTAGTCACATATTACTCATAATAACACTAAGCATTAGAGTAGACCTACAGTAGTGGTCTGGTCCATGTACATACATACAGCTGACAATATACAACTCATCGAGTAGCAAGATCAGGACAAAGAAAAAGAAATGAAAGAATACAAGGTATAGTAAAGAAAGAATAACCCAGAACCACCCAATTAGACAACCGTGTCCCAGATTATTTCCGTCCTTATCCGGTAGGTGCGCCTTATGTCAAAGAGATAAAGAAATGAAAAGAAAGGGAATAAACAAAAAAATATGTGCAGTATGACGGAGGTGATTCTCACGTCTGAGTGTATGTGCTCATAATAAGGATAGAAGGAGTCGTTGCACTCTTGGTGAACGCAAGTGAAATCGAGTTTAAGAGGGAAGAGAAGGGAGACCTTTCCAAGATGTTCGAGATATAGAAAAAAGAATTCCTCCGTTGTTCATCCATAACGCCATTGCCGCGCGCGGTTGTATCGCATGGGCCTTGCATGCTTGTTTTTGTGAAAGAGAGAACGACCGAAAGACATGTCTGGGGCGTAAGATTAGTGGTATGATCGTGAAATCGCTTCAGTGGAGCGCGAATCGTTAACCGGCTAAAACAGCTGTTTGACGTCGATGAGCTTGATATGCCCCGGGCGTTCTCGTTCCATGTGGGACCACCAATCTCGGCCACTTTTATGGCTATAGTTCCAAGAACCGGTGCAGGTGTCCTTGTCCCACGGAAGTGCAGTCGGCGACGAGAGGCTCATCGGTGTCGAGGGCGTTATGGGAGTGTTGGGGCTCGAGCCAAATGTCGAGCTCCTGGTGATGCCTCCGAAACCAAATCGGCTGACGGTCGTGGATGCAGGAGATGGAGGCTCCTCCGGCAGGGGGCTGGTGGTGCCCTTATTTCCGAAGCAGTGTACCCCGACGCCTGCGGCGTATGTTAAGGACTGATTCGAAGCCAGTATGTGCTTCCAGCCAACCAGGCCACCATCAGCTTCTTGTCCCTGTATATCAGGGCGCAGGATGAACCGTGGAATGGACACATCTCGTCCCTTCCTTCTGCTGCCCACTCGGCCCATGTAAGCGGGCATCCTAAAGTCGCACACGATAACAGGCCCCTCGCGATTCTCAGACAACTTATCGTGTCTCGGACGCTCTGGTAAATCCCATTCCACAGACTCATCCATGTCCATCTCTAAATCGTCATCTGACATGTCTTCCAAGGCATTGTCCGGCACATAACCGTCGGAATGGTCCGTGACGAGTACCCTCATTCCAGTTTCCGTGTCCTTCGCAGCCATGTCAATGAACGTCTGAGCTCGTATCCGAGCCGATGTGAGGTTATTTCCCGCCGGTAAGGCCATTGGTCGTGTGCTAACAGAGCCGTGTGAGCTGCGAGGTAGACTATACCGATCGGGCTGAAGAAGAGCCTGGCCTTTCGGAATGGGCTGACAAACGGCCTGAAGGACACCAGGTGGCTCTATATCAGATGGTGCGCGGAGCGCGTCGAGCTGAGGAAACCCGTCCGAAAGAATGCTTTGAGCGAGATGAGAATTGGGTGTGTTGATATGTTTCGGGGGCTTCACAAATGGAGCATAATCAAGCCTGGTTAGGGCAGTGTTGGGATTGGGACAAGCAACATCCCAGTGAAGGTATTTGAGAGTAGACGAAGCGAACAACGGTTGGAAGACAATTCCATCGCTATCTAGGGTGGGGCATTTGTCATTCTGAACGATCTTGAACCGTTCTAATTGCGGCAAGGATGCCAAGATCTTCGAGATCACGAGTAAGGATCCAATATTTTGTTCAACGAGGGCCAACGACTTGAGCGAATGGGATTCTGTGCGTGACGTGTATTGCGATAGTCCTGTATCAGTAACGCCGGGCAGGTTCTCCAAGCGTAACGACTCCAATGGTGGCAAGCACAGCAAAGTGCTATCCGCGAAGGCTTCTGCGTCGAAATTTGCAATGCACAGGTTTCGTAGCGACGGTAAGAGGCTGAACATGCGCAGAAAGATGCTCGGTTCAAGAGCATTATTTTCGCTAATTCCGTGCAGCATCAGGGTTTCCAAGTTTGTCCACGAGGCGTGATAGTCCAAAAACTCAAACATCTGCGAAGGTCCTAGACTTCCAGGGCAAGAGGTGCTGCGAGGCGATCCTTCCAAAACATCAACTGCCTCGCCTAAAAGCCATGTGTGTTCCTTCAGCTTTCGTCGTGTAGATAATGCGTGGGTCAGCCGATCAAATTGGTGGTTATACGGAATACTCAAGCCCAACAGCCGTTCTAGGTTGGGGCAGACCATAACGACCGACGCTACCAAATCTCTGTACTCTTGCCATTGGGTGCTCTGTTTCCCTTGTGTAAATAACAAATCCATCTGGGGGACACGAAGTTCCAGGACAAGGTTGGCCAGCAATTTTCTTTCCCGGAGAGTGCGTCGAAGGAGTTTTAGCCGGCTTCCTCGCTTCATCCGATATTTCTTTAGTTGGGCTGGGGAATCGTTGCCAATAATATGGATACGATTGTAACTAATTGACCGTGTCACCTGGTCAGCACTTATCTCCAGCTTGAGTACCATCGCTAGTCTGAAAAGATATCACACTCACAGCTTTGGTCTAACCACCTTTTCCCATGTCCGACAAGTTAGAGACAGTGCGTGCAAGTCGCGCTGGTAGCATGTTAAGCACCCTTGTTGGTTTGAACTAGTATGCAATGTTTCTAGTTGGTTTAAGACATTATCGAGTACGTCCAGAGGCAAGCGTTTAAACTTTGATTCCAAGATCTTATCCAAAGATGCCGCAGAATCGCACAGATGATATGAAGGGCTAGGCGAGATTGGAGAGTACACCGTTGGGGTTGTCGACACACTATAGTTGGATTTAAAGGAAGAAATTGATGACGTGCGAGATGAGACCGGCTGCACCGTCACAGTATAAGGATCCTTGTAACCATGGCTTTGATGAGGAATGGGCGAATAGGGCGCAACAGCGCTGTCGGGTCTACTGGCGACGACACTCATTATGAGCGTGTGTGTTGCATTAGAAAGGTATCAATACCAGGTCAACAAAAATCTAGTAGTCGATGAGAGAAAGCCCGTGAGACAAGAGGACCGTGTGAAAAGGGAAAGGGGGCAAAGAAGCGGTCGAGTGGGGAACGAATGGGCCACCGGAAAGCACGTTGTCCGTTAGAATGTATGGAGGCGATATAGATCGATCCAGTGTTCAGATCGTTTTGGTAGCGAACGATGCGAAACAATGCGTGGTATAGAAGGGGAAATCACCCAAACGAATGAATAATGGAACAAGAAGAGAAAGAAAGAAAGAAAGAGAGCACTATTTTCAGAAAGAAGACAAGCTGTAAACGAGGGAGCAACGCGCAATATGATTGAAGAAATACGGACAGAGCGTATCAATGACTAGTCCAATCAATTCGTCAGGAAAGTCGTTCAGGATGGGGCGCATCAATGGGAAACTTAGCCTTTGGAGCACATACCACGGACACGCCACTTCTCCCTTTAGTTTAGAGTGGCAGGAACTAGGAAAACATGGCACGGCAGTCGGGGGCCGATCGTCCCCACAAGGGGAATGAGGATCGTGTGTTCCCGACTAGCGATGCCTGTAACTCGTGCTAAGAAATGACCGCGAGGCTGCGGAGGAAAGCGGAGAAACTCGTGTCATCCTAGGACCAACGACAAGGGGGGGGACGAACGGGCTAAAAGAATCCTAGGGCGTGGATTGCCCCCCCAAGGAAACTGCAACAGGGCCAAAAGGGGAGGAGGGCCGTGGGCTAAGTTGTTCGGGGTGGAGAGTTTAGTTCTCTCAACGAAGAGGATTGGCAAAGTCAAACCCAAAGGAGTAATGATGAGACTCCCTTCACATTCGTTTAGGGGGTTAACATATATTGGGGGGGGCTGCTCATTCTGATGGGTTAGCCCGTTCGCGTAGAGTTCGAATGAATTTACTTGCATTGATTCAATCCATGGAAGGCAGTCTTATGATCCGACATGAGCATCCATGGTTATCGGACAATTGATGACGACGTTCCGATCGCCCTTTAGGGGGAGGGAAGAGAGAGATGGAGATGCATCATTCATTCTTTCCGTTATGCGTGAAATGGGGCACGTCGCCTAGGCTGCTTCCGGTATAGTGCGGCAGTGGTCCAGGGTTAGTGTCAGGAACAGTTGGCACTAAGCCTTTTTTGGGTGCGGTTCGCAGCGCGCTCGGTTTTACAATAGGTTTAGTGTATACAGGGTAAGGACAGTTCCTTAGTAAAATTCATCAATCAATCAGTCATGCCAACACCAAACCAACCCCCTTTCTCGTTTCCTACATTTTTACTTAAGTCATTATTATAACTGCAGGGGCCCAAGGAATAGAGGGGAGAAGGTCGTCATCATCCCTAAAAATAAATAAAAATAAATAAATAAAAAGTCAATTGAAATTATGTGCAACATTTTACCTCCGTCCACCGTTACACCCCCCCTGACAGACCCTACTGTGTAGGCATCAACGCATCTACCGAATGGGTCCATCACCAAACATCGGTTCGCCGTTTAAGTAATCTCTGAGATTGGCTAATCCTACATTACTCCGGGTCCGTCGTCTCCATTGACGGTCTCAAGGTCTACTGTTATGGCCCATAAATTTCCCTCGTACATGTCAATCTCAAACCGCTATAAATATCGACTGGAATTGTTTCACGGAACGGAGTGTGGTGCCCACTTTCCACCTATCATGCTGAAACTCCCATGTTATACATAGATAGAGATGCAATCGGAATGGGCCACGGCCACTCCGGATACAATATTATATCATGTTGTGTGGATAAAACGATTCATCCGGAACCCCCACGAGGCACAAATATCCCTTACTAACGCCTACCCACCGTCATCGCATCTTACTCTACCGCCGACTACCCCGATACTAGCCTCTGAGCGACTGCCCTAAGAATTGTACTCCTACTGAAATCAGTAATACTGATATTTAGATCGGCCTGCCTCAAGAGCAAGCGGGGCTGCAGCAGCGGTCTTCTTCGTGTAGTCAGTTTCTCTGATAACAATCCCACACGGAAAACAGCGCAAGGTGAACACTCGTTTCACTTTTTTTTTTACAAAAAAAGAGAGAAAAAGAAAAAAGAAAGGAAGGAAAAGAAGGGAAAAAAAAATCAATACGTAGTGGATTCCATCCCTGAGTCAGGCAGAGTGGGTCAAGGGAAAAAAAAAAAGAAAAGAAAAAAGAAAGAAAGAAAGGAAAAGGCACGATACCGAATCTGCAGGTAGTGTTTTATCCCGTTATCAGTTTAGGGGCGACGCAGGGTCATCATCAATGATCATATCAACCACATTTTGCGCCGGATCTCCGCGTCGACACCGCTTCTCCAAATTCCAAGTTCTCATTAAGTAGAATTAAACCATGCACATCATTTGCAGTGTATCCATAGTCAACCATTGGACCAACCCTGATCTACTTCTGCAGGTGCGAGGTAAAACAACGCGGTGCGGTTCACTAGTTGAGTTCTTTGCTGGAGAGTGTGGACGGTAGATCCTCCCATCAATCATACTCTTATCAGTCTTCAATCGAACTGATTTCGACATGGATCCTGATGTATGAAACCTGCCCGGGAAAAACTCCGACTAGTGAGAGATACTTCCATGCAGGGGTGGTTGGAATAGAACTCGTGACACGGCTGCAGTCTTCCGCCGCCACCCAAAAATAGGATACGAATAGCCCCAAACACCACAAAAGAAAAACTTACTCCGTACACAGGACGGAGTACTAGCGGAGAACGAAAAACCCACAAGTGAAACCCCGACTATGACCTCATCCTCGCTGATAATATTGCAATAGTGTTCGACGATGTCCCTTAGATCACCCAATCAGGGCTTCCCCTCGTAACATCCACATTGACTAGTAAAGGTGTACCAGAGCTGCAAGTGATAGCGTAGAATTGAACAATGACGATCTCTGGCGGTATGGCCTCTGGATAGCCTCTCAGCCTTATCCTTGGCAATCTCTTTATCTTTCCATTATGGTTCAATGGAGTAAAATCACTATCCAGATGCGCACGAGAAAGTATAGTGGGTATTCGCCGAGGCTAGTCTCCCTCCAGAATCGCCCTCGAAGAAGATTCAATGGTGAGGGCGTCATGTATTAATTGCGCCCCCCGGGACATAGACAGCGGGCATCTCATCTGTCTGTCACTTTGATACTAGTAGACTGCAAGGTATACCTACAATGATGAATCTCATAATACGACGTCGTATCCAGAAGGTTATCTGAACATCATAGATAGATGGACATGTCCTTAAAACAGCCCGGTACGCTAGAATCAGTTCATTCCATAGACCCTACTCGATTTCCTAGAACACAGAGCGCGTATACTAGATCGGATCAAGGCATTAAACTTCATAATTCATTGATCTAGGCATCTCCGCCCAATGCAACAACTCCACCGAAGTACCTCCTTGCGCCATGCTGCCTGCGAAACGCCGCTGCATCCACCCCCCCAAGAACATATCTCCTGGGCGTCTAGTACCAGATATGTATCCCCCATAGACCGGATCAAGATGCGTTTAGTAAGGCCATGCGAACCGTACCGAAAGGGCGCCAAGCCGGCCATCAATAGAAAAGAAAACAATAACTGTCGGATATCCGCAGGGTGAAGAAAGACAACGAAACAGATGGTATAAGCCAAAGACCCCGAAGGAGAAAGGAAAAACAAAAAGAGGTTACGAGATCTCAAGCAAGAGCAATATCCTGTCCCATCTACCCGGATGGTGGAGAAGGGAAAACACCAGACTGGAATGGTAGTCAGAAGTAAGACCAGAACTTCTTTCGTCACATCCACAAATATAAAAGTACCAACAGCTAGGTCGCGAATCACTTGCAGCAAGCAGGAAATAGCAAACCAAGTTTTGGCCTGTTCCAAAAAAAAAAAACCATGTACATGTCATATAGATATATGCAGAAAATTCACAACTCCAACATCATGCATCGCAAAATAATCACATATCAAAATTGTCATCAACATTGAAGATTCCAGGCTCTCCGCCTTCATGGGTCTTGTGAACACCAGTCATACGGTGATCGTCGAAGCCCCCGGGGCGGTGAGGTCGCTGCCACGTATCAGGGTCCTCGTCCATATGATCTGTGGGCTCATGCTTCAGATGGTGGTCAATTGAGCTCTCGTTAACAAAGGTGAAGCCTTTGAAGTTAGCCTGCAACCCCGGGGATAGCGGGGTCGATGCTGGCATGTAACTATTCGCTACTGCCGCCGCACGGTCGTTCAACGTGGCGTTGGCATTTGTGAACTCGGGATCGAAGTTGGAAGTATCCGTATCAGATTTGAGTTTCGGTTTGAATGGCGGGATCACCTGTTTCTTGGACAAAGCCTCCCAGTCCACGTCATGGAAAAATGGGTGTTCCTTGAGTTCCTTAGCATCTGCCTTGGCACCCAGCCGGTGCTTCGGATTCCGGTTGAGCAAGCCTTTCACAAAGTTCCTTCCCTCGGTGCTTAGCGCGTCTCGTGGGAATCTCACTTTGCCAAAAGCGATATTTTTATACATTTGCTGAGTATCTTCGGCGTAGAAAGGACTCCAACCGCAACACATCTCGAAGACGAGCACACCCAGAGACCAGAAGTCAACCATCTTTGTGTACCCTTGCTCGTCAAGTAGAACTTCCGGCGCTAGGTACTCGGTTGTGCCGCAGAATGTATTTGTGGTGTCATTCTGGGCGAGGTTGGCTTTGGATAATCCAAAGTCACAGAGCGCGATGTGACCGTTAGCGTCGAGAAGGATGTTCTCCGGTTTCAGGTCGCGGTAAACGATATCGTGCTCGTGGAGATGCTGAAGAGCCAAGATAAGCTCTGCAATGTAGAACTTGGCGCGGGCCTCCTGGAACCGCCCTTCCTTTTGAAGGTGCCAGAAAAGTTCACCACCTGACATGTAGTCCGTAACGAGGTAGAGATCGGTCGGGGTTTGGAAAGAGAACTTGAGGCCGACAATGAATGGAGAGGCAGCCATAGCGGTGCGAACCAAAATATTCCGCTCTCCCAAAGTATGTGCAACTTCCTTCTTCTGGATGATCACCTTCTTCGACAAAACTTTCATGGCATAAATCCGGCGTGTGTCTTTCTTCTTGACCTGATAAACCTGGCCGAATGTGCCTTTACCAATAAGCTTCAGAACCTGGAAATCGTCCGGCCCCACCTGTTTCTTCTCGGTATGCTCGAAACGCATTTCCATGTAAATTTCGCCAGATACTGCAGAGTCACCTGCGCCGCGAGCAGACAAGGGGAACCATCCTTCTAGTCGACTGTTGTCTTCCTTGAGGTTAACGCACAGCCGCACGTGACCTAGAAATGCCTCCTGGTTTTTGCGGTCATATACTGAAACATCAATCTCGGATTGATCGCCGAAGACATCGCTGAAGAGACATCATTAGTGAGGTGCTCGAAAATGACGGGGAATCCGAGTGGGATGGTCAAAGCTTACAAGGTGGCTTCATGGTTCCAATGGGGATCGGTCACGGGTGCCCTTCCCCTAAGATCAGGACCATCGAGGGAGCTATTGTTGCTACTTTGCCGGCTCTTCATCGGGATGGCCATCGGCCGTCCAGCTTCGCGATCAGACTGCTCCTGCTCCTTCTGGCGCCGCTCAATAGACTCTTCTTCTTCGTCTTGAGCGCTCTTGGAGATCCATTCATTCCATTCGAACACGGAAACAACATAAGGATCAAATCCTGGCTTAAGACCGCGGCCTTCTGAAATTTTCACATATAGGTTACCCTTGATCGGTGCAACCGGCGGGCCTGACGGTTGGGGGGTTTCGGCTGGAGATGGAAACGCTTCCTCAAGTTTTCCGGCGATTTCATCAGTGGATTTGTCCATCTCATCGGCCTGCTGTGTTGGCTCTGTCGATTCAGGTGCAGATGTAGCCGGTAGCTTATCGGTCTGTGACCCTTCGTTGGACATGGCACGTGGGGTAAGCGGTGGGGTATTCTTTAAACGCGCAAGATCAGACACATTCCCAGTTAGCTTCGCAAGGTTCTCAGAAGACAAAGAAATGTGTGGCTTCTCATGCTCGAGGAGGGGGGCTTCCGATAAACACATCGAGTCAGAGGTATGAGGGAGAGAGGGATTTGAGAAGTGGGTGGCAAGGACTGGGTCGTCAGAGATACTGGAGACTGGATGAGAGGTATGACGGCGAGCTGCAGGCTCAGGAGAAACGCTTGCAGGTGGAGACAGAATGCTTTTCAATGCACTAAAAAAAGAACCCATCCCTTTCTCTGGGGCTGACGACCCTAGCTCAGCCGTCTCCGACTCTTTCTGAAGCAGGGAAGACGCAGAGCAGTAAGGGGGAGTAGGTAAATTTGTGGGAGGTAAAGACTCTGGTGTAATTTCCTTTGCTTCGACTTCGGAAGACTTCATCCCCGATGCCTCGTCACGCTCCATCATGACAAAAGACCCTGAAGACGAGGAATAGTGACCAGTGCCTTGGTCATCCCGTGTCCCTGTGACGTACGCGCTCGACTGAACCAGGTGCGCGGAGGCAGCAGTCTCAGAAGGAAAGAACTGTGATTTGGGAGGGTAAAGCGGACCATGGGAAGCACCAACCTGGAAGAAATTGTGCATTATGGAAGGCTGGCGCTTATCCGAGAACTCGGGCTGTGGAGTCGCCATCCCAGACGGACTCGGACTGTTAGAACCGATCTGATCTTGGTTATCGTCGTCCTGTAGACCATTGCTGACGGAGCGGTTAGCCATGGATGAGAGCCGCAAGTGTGAATTGAATCGCTTGAGAAAACACAGAAATAATGACATGGTGGTGATGGTATGCCATGGGAGGTTCAATCAAGGAGAGGTAACATGGTCGTAATCCAACATGGAGTTGAGTCACAGCACCGGGCCAGATGCGAAAGAAAGCTAAAGCTGCATCAAGCTGCAGGTCTCTTCCAGAAGGCAACGCTAAGGCTGACATAAATGCGCAGATGTCCTCCACCCAACGCGACACAATCCATGAACAGCAAAGCATACAAGTAAATGCCTCACAATGCAATGGTGCCAGGACTGAGGGCCTTCAGGTAGACAAGGCTTTTTTTTTTTCCTTCTGCCACTTGACCGCAAGGCAAACAAGACAAAGAGACCACGAGTTTCTTTATTTCAACGATCTTGCAAAGAGACATATTCTAGACCAGCGTTGGGATTGTGCGAGACTCAAATTACTCACTTCTGGGTTTTTAGCAAGCCAGCATCTCCACGTAACTCGGATCCGTTTTGAGTGGTAGCCATGGTTTATGTTCCATTCGACACCCAAGAAATCCTCCGCTTTGCACACGTTGATAAAAAGATAGCGCGATAGGTCACGTCGAGACTGCACGAAGCGGCTGGTGCGGGTGACCGGTCAAAGTGCGGGAGTTGAGAAAAGAAGAGTTAAAAAAAATGAGAAGAAAGAAACTTGTTCACACCGGCGGACAAATCTCGAGCTAAGGAAGTTTGCGGATAGATGGATCCGACCGGGATCGGATCGTACCAAGCACAGGTGGAGGGATGGAGGGGTTGAGGCGGGATGACCGTCGACTATGGTTGTGGGTTAGAAAAGATTTGGCCGGTTCATGAGAAGGCGTGCATGCGGATAGAGAAGAAAATGATAGAGAGAAAAAGCAGCCAAGGCAGTGTGATTCACAGGGGCAAAAGGAAGAAAACGGAAACGATGTGTGGCAGTATTACTCAGAAACCAAGGATCGGGGCAAGGTGAAGAAAAAAAAAAAGCCAATGCAGTGACAATACAGTGTCTGTACCTTTAGGTTAAGGGTAAATGGGTCGGAGGGATCTCACACTTGCAATGTGTGGACGAGCGAACCTTGGGTTTAGTGTCAAACTCTGGGCCCATTTAAATTGGGCAAACGGCGGCGGACTGCGGGATTTCCCCAGAAAGAACAGCACGAAAGAGGCCGAGCAAGTGACAATAATAATCGTCAAATAAGAAGAATAAATAAAAATAAAGATCAAACAAAACGAATCAATGACAATGGGAAGCGCTGAATGGGTGACAGCCCTATTGACTTGTACCCATAGAAAAACATCCAAAAACACAAGGGTGGCGTTTTAGGGCCGAAAGCTGAGCATCCAAGGCATAAGCTGCCGCTGATGCCGCTGAGTAGATGGCGGACAGTGAAGAGCGCGGTACTTAGTACTAGGTCAGGCAGCCTACCAGCACTAAGGTACCTGCTAAGCAGCCAACGCGGGCCTCACTAATCAGAAGAAGTAATCAGAATCTTGTCGTGAGGGGAAGGGGAAACCACAAGAGAATTTGACGGGGAGTCAGATATAGTATAAATAATGGAAATGAATTGAATAAGGGAGATCAAATTAAAATCCGATCACTAAATTAATAGATAAAACCTTCTCCTTTTTTTTTCTTGGATATTTCTTGAGTAAGACTGAATACCCTTTCTTTCTTTTTCTTTCTTTCTTTCTTTCTTTCCTTTTTTTTTTTTTTTTTTTTTTGAATTAAAACAAAATAAATAAAAATAAAAAAAAAGGTGAAGCTCACCGTTGATTCTGGATGGTGACCGTGAAACGCTTCGGTTTACTATTGGTTGAATGTCCACATACTCTGTCTGGTCCCTTGGGCCTTAGGTAAGGTCAAAATGGGAGGTAAAATACTAATTTCGAATCAAAAAGAAAAGAAAAAAAAATTATTGCGAAAAGGGAAAAAGAGAAGCCTTACTCAGAATATACCGAGTGGAGATGAATGATGGTACTGGACAAATAGAGAAGAATGTTATGGAACCACGGTGTGTGCTAAAGTCATCTCGGAACCACATTTCTCTGAGGACAAATTCTTGAGGACAGAGATGGTAACGCCCTCAGACCTGGTGGTAATCTATGACTCTTAAATGACTGCGACTCCATATCTGATCCGCAAAGAAAGGCGCTGAATATAAAAACCGAAAGGGGTTTAAGGTATGATGCTGAAGGAGGAATGATGACAGCGAGAGAAGGTCGGATGATGAGCAGACTAGGGGGGCAGCAGCAACCGCATGTCGGGTGCTGCCATCTTTTGCCTCTTCAACCATGATTCGTGATCCGCCGTTCACTTTGGCAAAACCGGGAAAATCTTCGACAGCCTGAGGTTTTGAGAGTCTGCACTGTGCGAGCTATACCCAATGGGGCAGCTAACCAGTCGGTGACAACATTTCGAATGTCTGGTTCGCACTTTAATGCCCTTAGAAGGTGTCCCTTTTTCTTTTTCTTTTTCTTTTCTTACCCCATCCCATTCTTCATTTCCCTTTTCTCTCTTGATTTTTTTTGTTATTTACATATTATCTTTAAAAATTAAATTAGAATTTCTGCTGTACCAACAGGTACAGCCCAATTTTTCAATATTCTAGAAAAAAGTAAAAGAAAAACCTTGCTTCATCATTCTAGCTCCTTTTGTAGTATGGATTGCTTCTCTATGCTCCGTAGTAGTAGTACATGTCCGATAGGGGTCAATGGACGAATACCAGAGATAAGCTAATAGTTTCAGATGTTTACGTCTTATCTCCAAGACGGAGTACTCTGCTCCTCCTCACGCTAATCCTCAATATCCCTCATGGATGCATGAATCGTTCCCAAAGATGTGAACTCGATCTCCGCCACCTCCTCTTTTTCCCCCATTCCTAACTGTCGGTCTACCCGGTGGAAAAGGTGGGGTTATACTCCGGCCCTCCAACCGGAAATGTCACTTGTCGCCATCTCGAGGGTCGATCATTGATGGTTTATCGCGGTTAATGAGTTGACTATCGATCACTTAAACTGACTCGGTGTTTAGGAATAACCAGCCATCCCGAGTGGCAAACGATCTCTTGTTTCAAATGTCAATGCATCTTTTGGGTCAACGATGCCGCCGAGTCCACCGTACCGAACTTCCCTCATTGCCTGCCTTACCACAGTATTCCGTACGATGCAGTTACTGTGCAGCTCGCCTTGAGTTTCCCCCTTACTGCTTATTTTCCAGATGCTAACTTGCTTGACTCACCTCTCGACTTGCATTCTAGAAGGGCCCGGCAACTGGGTGGCATAGGCTGAAACAATGTGCGGCCTCGTTGGCGGCAGTGCTGCTTTACAGCGAATCGCTGACGCATACAGCCGCATCTCCATGTTGCACGAGAAGGAAACAAACATATTGTTACTTAAACGATTCACCAGCTCCTTGTTGTCTTTCTGTCAGGAGGTATGGCTGGAGTAATGTAGTTGGGTAAGCTTAGCCCTAACAGCCATAGGGCATACACCGCCCTTCGTATTATAGTAATCCCTGAAAGCCCAAACGGACTGGCCGAAACGCCATTCTATTTATTGATTTATCTTATTTTTCTTGGTTGCTCCCCCATCTGGTTATAGCTGTTGCTCAGCATGGCCGTAAACTGTTCAAAGTTACACCAGGTCACTGCGGATGTACGCTTCAAGCGCGAGAGTCGAAGTTTCGGTTAGACGGTAAGATCAGCCGGCCACCATTCTCCTGCCGCATTCAGGGTGGCTTAAGCAACAGGCGCACCTCCGAAAACTTGTCTTCAGCTTGTCGGAGATATTTTCGTAGTGGGCATTGATGATCTAATAAAAAAGAGACAAATGAATATTCTGATGCCAAGCGCCGAATTCCTCGAATATAATCAATAAGATAATGCAACGATGTTGTTCCCCTTCTCCCTTACCGTTAGAGTTACGGTTATCTACCAGGAGTTATTGGGAAAAGATCTCCACGAATTGTGCCTGGGTCAAGAAGAACCAGCTCTCCCTTCTTCACCCGTAATGACCTGTCAATCAAATCTCATATCTTCCCGGTCGGCCAAGGGAGGATCGTGCATCTGAGGCTACTTGGACGCAGTCAGTAGGCCGGTCACCTGCAAGCTGCAGCGTGGTGTCAGCGATCTACAGCATGCAGCATTCTTTTGTCACCAGAAGAGCGCCGAGGGCTTCCATAGGCCCACCGCGTTGAGGTTCTCCAGCCTCTTGAAATGGAGGGTTGACGATGGGTGGAAACTCTACTCGGAAAGCAGCAGCTTTGGTCGGGTTACCATTGCGCTTCCCCCTCCATCGAGTTGCATTTGATGAGAAAATGCGGAGCCCTCCTACCATCCGGGGCACACCGATGGTGAGGAGGGGTTCGAGAATATCCTTTCGACCGTCAATCCTGACATGTGAATCGCGAATAAAAGCAGGTCATCGACGGTCGGTACGTCAGAGACTATGTCCGTGCATGCCTTATCGTGATGGTGAATCATCCGGCATGTTGCCTGGAGGCTTGATGAGAATGTTCCGATCCCAACCAAAGCGCACTGCTCCCTACATAGACCTGGTTTGCATGGGCAAATGACCTGACCGAACCGAATTCTCCCTTCAGCACGTAGGCAACCAGGACCAATTCTGGATATTACCATCGGGGATGGCTGCAAGTAAAAAAGATGACGTTTCCCAAAAGGGAGGGAGGGACAAATCCAATGACATCATGCGGCAGGCACCTAAGCCCACAGCCCACCTCCGATCTCTAATAGTTGCCAAGAGAGACCACTCAGTTTAGGGCTCCCGTGGTCGAAGTAATTGGCCGTCCCCACGTGGCGCCGTGACGGTAGTCTGATTCATGCCTCAGGCAGATATTGACACACGTGACTTAACTCACCCGGGTGCGGAGAAACTGGGGTTCCGCTCATCACCGGCGCGCTCCCGGAAGGGCACGCCCAAGGGCATCCTTCATCCCGTACATTCTGTTTTTGGCTGTCGTTCCCCACTCCGAACAGCTGCTGTTGCGATGGCGAGGAAGCTTAGAGCGGCTGCACAGGCAGCACAACAGTCGCTGAGTATGTTCATCTCACTTCCCTTGGTCTTTTTGTCCCGTGCCCCAATCCTACAAAAATCGCACTCACAGGCGCGTCCACTAACAGCTCCACAGGGAATGCTCCTCCTCCGCTCCCCGATGCCTCCGATGAGGAAATGGCTGAAGCGCCTCCGTCGCGCGGGTCTTCACCCGCCATAGAAGACCCAGGTGATGCGTCCGACAAGGATCCCGATGTTGTCCCCGAACCCGACCCGCCACAGGAAGACGAGCCTGCCGCCGTCACCAATCCTCCATCGCGCGGCGACACTCCGACCCGTGGCCGTGTGTCCGCCATTCCACGAAAACGACGTATTGGCCGTCCCCCGAAGAACCGCCCCCCAGACTGGGATCTGCCTGACGATGGTACGGCGCCGCCGCCGATTCATGTAAGCACGCCGGTGAAGAGGAGACGCGGTCGCCCTGCAGCTAGTGGCGGACGATGGGCTCGGAATCGGGGGCCGTCGCATGTGACCCAGGTGCCGATTGATAAGGAAGGGAATATGATGGACGTCATTGATGATGAAGTGGCCCTGCCAGATGATCCTGAGGGTGAGACCAAAGTCGACAAGAACGGCGTTCTGAAGGGCGACCGAGAGTATCGAGTTCGTACGTTCACGATCCTTAATCGTGGCGAGAAGCATTACATGTTGTCGACAGAGCCAGCTCGATGTATCGGGTTCAGGGACTCCTACCTGTTCTTTCAGAAACACAAGCTTCTTTACAAGATTATCATTGATGACGACGCTAAGCGTGATCTCATTGAAAGAGAGATCATCCCTCATTCCTATAAGGGTCGGGCCATTGGTGTGGTGACCGCTCGGTCCGTGTTTAGGGAATTTGGCGCCAAAATCATCGTTGGTGGCAGGAAGGTCATTGATGACTACAACATCAAGGCAGCCAGAGAGCGGGGTGATGTGGAAGGTGAACTCGCAGTACCAGAGGATAAACTTCCCCCTCCGGGAGAGCCATACAACAAGAATCAGTACGTAGCATGGCACGGAGCTAGTAGCGTCTATCACACACAGGCACCATCGGTTCCTCTGCCTACTGGCAAGGCCGTCGATTCTAAGAAGCGGAAAGTGACTGTCACTGGTGATAACTGGATGCTCGAACATGCCCGAGAAGCTAGGTAAGTAACGCCTTCAGAATGGCAAGGCTTTATTGACCTACCAGTATGCTAATCATCCGATAGCCATTACAATTCATTACTTTCGAACGTACGTCGCGAAAACCTCGGTGGTGTATACGATATTCATACGAATGCTATGCAATACCCCAAAATCATGCAGCCCTCACACGCTCGTTGGGAGCGTCTACCGCCTCCGGATCCTCGAGTAGCGACTAAGTTGACTAAGGAGATGTCGACATTGAGTCTCACCAACGGAGTTGAAGAGGAGGAACCGACTACTACTACTACTACTACTACTACTGAAAGTGACGCGCAAGAGGAGAAGACCAACGAGGAAACGAGCAACGAGTCTATATTCTCAACGATTCCGTATGCCTTTTCTCGTCGTTTCGCCATTCATGATGTTCATTACGAAACTCCACCATATTCCAATATGGGCATTCCTGGGCCTGATGGTGACGTGCATGACCTCGGCTCAAATGGTATCATCAGCACTGCCAACCTATCCTATCCTGAATTTGTGAGTCCCGAAATCCTGGCAGAGCTACCCGCAGACTGCAAGGAGGCTCTTGTCGAGGCCGCTGCGCGCGAGTGGGAATGGAAGTCCAAATGGCACAGTGAGGTGGGTGACGGTGCTCGCACAACTCCGCTCAAGAGCTATGCCTGGTTTCCTTGACCTGGTCGTGTTCTTGCTGTTTAATTTCTTTCTATGTATGACACATTGTGCTTGGTTTGGGCCCGGTTTTTATGGATGGCATGAGAAAATGGGAGTTCTTCTGCGTTTGCTTCGGCGGTGTATTATGTTCCAATGTTTCTTTAATTAATGTCTCTTCACCGATATCTTAGAGACAGCGGCAGGCAGATTTGCCTTTATATGGATGTCATGTCGATGGCAGATTAGACAATTCAATCGATATTTCTAAGTGGCACGGGATGGTCTTCTCTATCCATTGTTATGGGGCTAGAAACATCTCTGACCTAGATTGACTAAAGTCCAAGGATTATATTGGGTTAGCACAGGCAGCCCATTCTGGAAAACTGGTGGTCGATTATTGATCGTTGGCTAAAGACGAAGGTATCTAGTGAATAGACACTAAGTTGAGTGTTATCATTGCTGATTAATCTCTCACAAAAGAGAGTACTTTACTCGTGATTCTCACGGTGCATGTCTGTGATGGATTGCAAATTTATATCTATTTTCTTTTTTTTTAGAGTTCTCTACGCTATTCGGTCAAAAACTATGTACCTATCTTGGTCTTTCAAGTATTAATCATGATGGACTTCGTAATTCAATTAACCGACGCTTAATGATTGTATCGAATAGAATGGGCTAGCAAAGTAGGAAAAGAAGACAACTTGGGAAAGAAAGAGCAAGATAAATGACGTGGTTTATCCCATGGCCATCTCTGCGCGCAGCTTCTCCAGTTCTGCCTCCTCGTCTTCTTCCTCTTGTACCTTTGATTTGCCTTTGGCTGTAATCCAAAACCAGGTTAGACGCTTTTCTGCATGTTACATTCATTTCAGGTCGATATGACTTACGTTCGCCGTTGGCTGCGGCTGGTAACCGATTGAGTTGATCTGCAACCGGTACTGTCCCTGTGTGAAGCATCCGCTCGTCCATCGCCTCCTGTTCCAGACCTTCGAGCTCGGCCTCCAGCTCGGTCTCGTCTGCCTGCTCGCCAATCTGGGTGTTTGTGATAGCCTGTGCGATTTCCTCGCTGAGTTGGTGTTGCTCGCGGAGTTGGTCCCTGTGTCCCCGTCAGCGGCGTGGGTCCCCCAAAGAGCCATAGGAGAAGGGTAGATCCTATAGTGAAACACGCACATCGTCTCATCAACCTTATCAATAGTCAAGTTACCGTGAATCCGCTTCATTGCCGCGCCAGCCTGCTCCATCGCGTTCAGAGTCTCCTGGTTGATATTCGCTGCCTCGATCGAATATATCTGTTGTTCTAGCTGGATGATCTGCGCCGTCGTCTGTTCGAGGTTCTTCTCGTGCACCTTCTTGCGTCGCAGGGCAGACTTGGCCGCTTGACGATATCAGTCTCGTTCACTCCGGTAACGGGGAACAGAATGCAGCGATAAGGAAAAAAGGAATCCGCATACCGTTCTTATTTGTCGTCACGTTCTTCCTGGCCACGGCATCCTGCTCCTCCATCAGGTTCTCCAGATGCTTCTCGCGCTTCTGCAGCATATCAAGCTGCTCCCGGAGCTTGAGGATCGCATCCTTAGGCGCATCCTTCCGCTTCTGGGCTGCCGAGCCGCCAAACCATGACCACATCTTGATAAGCGGTTTTTGGGGGTATGCTGTGCTTCTTCTCCCAGTTCCAATTCTTGAAATGTATATTTATAGGTAGGGTATTCACTATCCAAGTCCGTATGGTCCTCGACGCTCGGGATTAGAAATCGGTAGAAAGTGGTGGAGTCAGGCAGGGGAGATAATAGGCAGAGAGAGAGAGGGGCGGCGGTGGTCGAGTCCGGGTGGTGTCGTAGGCTGTCGCGAAATGCAATATCGGGGACAATCGATCTCCAACAAAACAACGAATAGGTCTAGAGGGGTTGTTGCTCAGCGCGGAACAAATCAAGGCAACAATATTAGAGAACGATTAGGAATTCACGATGGCGGATGAGATCCGTTTTCCCCCTCCGTTGACCCTATGACATACGCGCTAAGCCTATCGGAGATGGTAGGTCACGTGGGATAGTTCGATTCCCGGATTCTGTTTTGGGTTTAGTCTATCTTTTGGGGACTGAGGCATCTACGGAGTACATCCTCTGGACTTTCCTCCAGGTTGCGACGGCGTTTGATTCGGGGATTATGTCCGTTACGTTCCTATGAATTGAGGCATGAATGGCCCTCCTCCTTCCACGAGAGCTTTTCTCTCTAGTGTTCCTTCTCTCCCTCTTGGTTTGAAGGTTCGGTTTCTTGGTTGGTGCGTAGATTGCCAATGCTGGGGATATCTATCCCAGATCGTACATGCATAATATAAACGCTAACCCCGCGGCTAACGATAGCGTAAAGACTTACAATGTCGCTACAGGCCACCTAATACTAGAACATAATTACCCCCGCTGTAAACCAGCCCAGGAACCGCCCTGCATCCCCGTCGATGTCAATGCCGTTCTGCAAACGGTGACGGCGGACGAGCTGCGGGTTGGGGCGTGGGTGAACGTGCTCGGGTACGTGAGAAGAGAAGAGTCCTCAGTCTACGTGGAGGCAGTTATGGTCTTCCGAGCCGGAGCAATTGCAGTGGGAGAGTACGAGAGGATTCTGCATCATTCTCTGGAAGTGGATCGAAGGGTGCAGAGACCTGGATGATATCTTCCTCCCATCGACAGGAGTATGCAAGGCAGGATGATGCTGACTTTTATCTAAATTGAACACACTATTCATTATGGTTATCTTGAACACATGCTTTCGCTGCCGTACATGCGAGATTGTATATGCGCTTTGAAATCAAACCGAACGCCAAACGGGGGAATCACTCGAACTTTTGGTGGAATTATTGTCGATGCAGAATATGCTGTTTTCTTTTTGTGTTGCTCTCTTCATGATTTCTCGGTGCGCAGGTGCTGATGCAGTTTAAACCTCCACCTTCTCCTTCTCGGTTGCCTCTGCGTTCGCTTTCGCCTCTAGTCGTTGTTGGAGACGCATTCGCTTCCCCTCCAATCTCTTCTTATCCTCCTGCATCTGCACAATCAAGGCACTCTTCCTCCGGATCTTGTATCCATACTTGTAGAACACAATCGGAATCGGAATAATAGCAACCTCAAGCAGCCCAAGCAACGTCCCAGACCAATTAGGCCCAATCCCAGCATAGAGATACGTACCCACCAAGGGCAAAACACCGCCCAGGATACTACGAATGACAGAATTTCCCGCCATGGCGGATGCAGCGTACACTCCATAACTATACGACAGATAATTCGACGCATAGATGAACACGCCCGTGTTCCCAGCACCGAATGGAACTCCGGCGAGGATGGGCACGATCCAGTGGATGGATGCCGGGGCGCACGTCCATGCGAACCAGAGTTCACCGGCGGGGATTAAGATGGCGGAAATGCATACGATCGAGACCATGGCTTCTGGGGGAACTTTCCCCGTCTCGGGGTCGATTGCGTGGTTGTTGATCATGCGGCGGATTAGGGGTTCGCAGGCGATGGTTATGAGGCAGCCAATGCCGATGCCCAGGAAGGCGAGGCCTGAGAGTCCGAGGGACCAGCCGCGAATGTCGCGGAAGACGATGGGATAGGCGGTGAAGCAGAGGTACAGGATGCCGTAGACGATGGCGATGTAGATGTTCCAGAATATGCTGGTGTGGGGTGTTAGTTCTGTGGGCCTGCGAGGTGTGATGTGAATATGAGAAATCTTACCAGATAGGCTCGGTGACAGCCATGACGAAAGGCCGGCCCAGATTCACTTTCAGGATCTCGCCTAGACTAGCCTTTTGGTCGTATCGGCTCCAGTAGGGGTCACCGGTCTCTTTACGCATGCGGGCAGCTTTCTTCTGGAGTATCATGGGACCGTATGTCTCTTTCATTATCAATGAAAATACTAGAGCGACGCCGGATAGCATCAGCGCGATCCAGTCCATCCAACGCCAGCCGAGATATTGTGTGACAAAGCCTCCAATAATGGGACCCAAGACTGAGAGGTGGTTAGCTATGAGCCATATTGAATAGGATGGCATGTAGATACGCACCTGGGCCGTTTACGGGGCCGATACTCCAAATCGACATGGCGAGAGCTCGCTCTTCATCATTGACTAGATCTGACACCATTCCTGGCGCAGTTGAAATCATGACACTACCAAAGAAAGCCCCAATGAATCGTACAACGATGAGAGTAGCTACGGACTCCGCGCGTGCACAGGGTATGATCAAGACCATGAAAACAAACAAGCAACCCACAGATACGGGCTTTCGACCGTACACTTCACTCAAGGGTGCCATAAACATAGATCCAACAGCAAGACCGATGAGGTATAGAGTAAGGCCTAAGGTAACAATGGTGCTTGAAGTCCCAAACTCGGCCGCGATGTCTGCGACGCCAGAGGTATATGAGGTGGAGTACAAGACACTGGTTACCGTTAGGCACGTTTCCTTCTCACGATCAGAAACATAAATTGGCCGAACGACTTACACAACCAGAGTGTTCCAGGACAGAAACGCAATTCCCATCCCTTTGTACCTGAGTGACCAGTTCTTGGGGTTCATCTGATCATGTTCATCCTCAAAGTCGACTTCATACCTCGGGTCCGACGTTGCGTTAGTGCCGATTGTGGTGGTCTTTCTGGCCAAAGACCCCGACTGTCGCGAAGCTTGTGTGACAATTTGTTGTAGTTCTTCGGTATCCTCTGTCGACGTAGACTCAGCAAGAGAATTAGTATCTGCCGGCGAAGCCTCCTCCTGGTTGTGTTGGGGCCATTTCTCGGCAGGGTGATGCTGAGAGGAAGACATCCTGCCTGAGAATGTCCGTGATAGAAAGTTGAAATCTTTGGAGCCCTATCCAATGATTCACACAGGCCAGATTCCTGTTCTATATGGTTTTCCGCTGGAAAAATCGAGACGCAGGGTATCAGGCGGGGATCTCGATAAGGCACATTAAACTCTTACAGATGGACAAGAACATGGATTAAAGATTAAGAAAATTAAAAATAAAAAAAAAAAAAAATTTGGCCTTTGTACAAGCCTGAGAGCTATGACCGTCCTTCGTAGCGAATTTTTAGTAGAGCAAATAGTTTCACCTGGTTGAATGGCGATCTTTAGGACAGCCTGTAACGAAGTAATAGAAGTAAAACACAACACACTTTCAAGAAAATAGGACCAAAAATGTCTAGACAGGGAAGGATTCGCAGCTTTATTTTCCACTGTAACGATTAGCGCCTTTGTCCCTTAATAATTATCTGGGTAGATGTGGGGCTTAGAGGCAAGTGCAGTTTACTTAGTATATGGAGATAAGGCGCTGATACATTTCTTTAGGGCACGGGGAAATGTGATCTATGCTAAATGTGGTACGACATACCAAGAGTATCGTACATAAGGAACTCACAGTCCCAGACGCCAAGAAGATACGCCATCATGTTAACGTTGTCTGCTCGGGTATCTCATTCTCTTGCCGGCCAGAGTCCGAGGTCGAGCAATCGCCTCCACATGTCCTATACATAGGCTTTCGGAGAAACGACCGATCTCTTACCGCAAGAGATCGACCTATCCAAGCAGACCTATGCATCTTTCGTCTTCAAAACTTGGTAGGTGCTGGCAACCCATGCTGACGCTGTATCATGTGTTGTGGAACGAATCCCGGGCCCCATCAAGGAGCGGTTTGTTTCCGAGGTCATTCCGAGCATGGCAGTTTAGCGCCGTTAACAACATAATCATGAGTGTTTCCGGTCAATTGTAGGTTCTATATCTTGTCTGGCCCACTGACCTTTAGTTGGTGTTCTTCAACGCTCAGCTTAAGCTCATTTACCCCATATCCCCGTACTCCAGATGGGGGAGGAGTCCATACAGCCCTAGTCAGTGGATAGTGAATGAATGGGTCAATCAATCAGTGATGAATATGCCAAGGTTAGGTCGACTCCACCAGGACGTTAGCCGAAGAATGACTCATCAATTGGAGGTCGTTTGTACGTATCAAACACCACAACACCCGTTGTGATGGGGAGTTTTTGCCCAGTGAGCTTTGAGCGTCAGTTCCGGTTTACCGCTCGTGCCGGTTTGCCGATCACAGGGACAAAGCCAAGAGATGAAACGCAGCTGAAAGGGAAAGGAATGGAGGCGATCGTGGTCAGAGTGAAGGTCTGGATCCATTGGGTATCCATGCGGGAAATGGGGGCTTTCGGCTATTAGTTCCGGAGACACGAGGGCGATAAGTAACTAGTACTAAACTCTCTGGTGGTAATTGACAGGTACAATACTGCTATCAGCATCGAGAGAAGGTAGCGCTCTAAATATAATCTTCATGAAAGAGCGGAGACTTGCCCTGGAAGCTGATGGTTACTGAACTCAGGTGCCCTGAGAAAATGATAAAGGTGCCCCGGCAATGTGCACAGACTACGATGGATTACAAGTGAATGAATAAATGAAACTCTGGAAATGTATGAGGTGCCCTGGGGGTAATAAAGACCTCTGACTCCCTAGAATGTATCTATCTACTTAGGGTTTGGAGACTTCCTTGCCTTCTGGCAGCAGAAGTTTAAATAAGCTATGCCGTTTTAATTTACTGATCACGTCTGCAGTATCACGTGGGACCCTTCTTAAAGCGGCAACGGCTGAGTTAAAGCGGACTTGGAGTGCAGAAAATCAATCTTTCATAGTTCTAAAAAACACCATAGATAGTCAACGATACTGAGTATGTTAGGGGCACGATCCATTTTATGATATTATTGACTGTATATGCATGTTATCGGACTATGCATGGTTAATTGGATTATCCAATGAGATCCCTGCCTTTACGCAAATCGTCTGGTTGTCTTCAACCTGGCGATCCACTTAGTCCATCCAAAGAATGAACTTGAGGCTTCGAAGGCCTGCGATCACTGTCGTGCATCTAAGAAGCGATGCCGTCCACCATTGCCGTGTCAGAACTGTGTTTCCGCTGGGGTACGATGTGTAGTTCGAGAGAAGGCAAGGTACGGTATTTCTAGATATGGTTCCTTTCCCTCCCGTTTATCTCCAAATCCCTGCATAGACTTTCGTACTTTCTTTGCTCCATTTTGTACATATCTAATCTAGAACATAGGCCATCACGGAGGCGTAAGCCCCGGGCGACGGACGAAGTCCTGTCCAACAGCTATACAGAGCCGCGAGCCGCGAAGTCAAGTAGTAGCAGAGAGCTTACACCAATCTCAAAGACTGATCCTGCAGACTATGTCAAGGAACTAGTTTTCAACTACATCTACTCAACATATGGTGGGTCTTCATCTTTTCACGCCAGAGGCCCATGACTAAATGGTCGCGTAGATGTCGTCCTGAAATGCACCCTTGAAGAGCCGACAGCACTCCCAGATGATAGCCAACGCAGCGTGGGCTTCAATTCCCAAGAGTCCATCTGCGTCGATGCTTCAACCATACGTCAGCTCCTCTCAGTATCAGCAGCGGAGTTTGTCGCGCGACTCTCGCCCGTGGAAGCATCATACATAGAAAAGCTGGCCCGTGACATACTATCCCAAATTCCTTGCCACAAGAAATACATGCCGATTCAAGACCTCATCAACCTGAACATACCCCCCGATCGACTTGGTCTTTTTCTATCCGCATTAGCGCTTTGTTGCGTATATCCTAAACAGATCGATGGCAATGCTTCCGCATATTTCTTGGGTTCTCGCTACCTACTCAGTTATTGTTCTGTGAAACCGTCACTGGACCTTTGCATCGCATACTATTTGCAACATCTGTATCTCCTAAAAACAGGACCAGATAACCAGGACATAACCTCCCTAACCATGGCCATCCGCACAGCTCATGATCTAAAGGTCAACGAAAGGGGGTCGCCCGATAGTTGCACGCTATCTGCGAAATTGTACCTGTTTTTATATTTCTACGACCAGTGAGTACCCTTCCACCCCCGTCCGTATCTACATTCATAACCCGAAGATAATCCGCCACTCACCAACACCAGATGTTGCGCCATGAGCAACAACACCCCCCCTCTTATCAAAACCACCGACTACAAAGCCAACGTCTTCGACTATGTCTTGGAAGAAGAGCCCGATTTCCGGCCTTTATTGGACATCCTCGTAGCCAACGGCCAAGTCCTCGAAGCCCTGTACGGGAAGCCCTGCGATCACAGCAACATATACCACCTCGAGGAACTCCTCGGCTGCGTTTCCAAATCGGCCCGCAAACCCATGCAACCATTCCTCGGACTCGGCGGAACCAACATGAACTACGAAGCCCCCGTCCAGATCCACATGTTCTGGTACGTCCACGCAAAATCCAACAACCACCCATCCTGTCATCAATCACTAACCAACAGAAATGGGATAAACAGGGCAAGAATAACCCTCCGCGTCCACCGCCTCACCCTGACAGAAGACTGGATCCCTTCCATGAGCATCTGCGTCCGCGCCTCCCAAATGATCCTCCTCCTCTACTTCCAAACCTACAACCCCTCGATGGCTCCCGGCGCCGCCACTAATCTGCACAAACCCGGCCTCCCCCTCCTCGCCATGGAGGGCCGCATGCCCCTGGCCTGGCGCCAGGTGAAGCGCATCATGGCCTCCGCGTTCATCCTCATCTACGCGTACTGGCACGGCGAGGTCACCTTCGAGGAGGTCTGCCGGGGCACTGCGATGGCGCTGGTACTGCATGAGTGCCAGCGGGTCAGGTGGGGGAGGGAGTTGGATGGTGCTATGACGGTTTTGAGGGACATAGCGGGAATTTGTGGGATGACTATCCTGCCGAATTTGTCGAGTTTGTTGCCGGATGTTGATCTGGGGGTTTTGAGGGTTATTGCTGGTTAGGGGGATTGGGTTGTTGTATGTAGTGGTTGTAAGAAAGATGGAGATATATGTAGATGTTTGTTCGATTGAGTACTTCAATTTAATACGCTTGGTAATGCAGGATATGCAGCTTAAAATGCTAATACTAATAATAAAACAATGAAATGAATAAATCCCGAAACAGCTCAATCAGCCAGAAAGGATACAGAACCCAGAAATTTTGTCCAAAGTGAAATGAAACCACCGCCACCACGGCTTATCCAGTTAAGAGAATTCAACCAAATCAAGCAAAAACATCCGTAGTATACCGCTCCTTCGCCTTCATATCATCAAAGAACTTGGCCGCAGCGGTCTCCTCATCATCATCCGAAAGGGGCTCGCCCTTCTCCTTCGCAACGCGACGAATCTCCTCCCGTCTCTCGAGGAACATGCTCTTGATCGCATCGCGGACGGCATTCCCCACGCCCGGCGTACCGCAGACGTAGATCCTTGCACCGCTTTCGAAGAGATCGACGAGCTCCTTCTTATCTTCCATCATGAGGTCCTGCACGTGCGTGCCTGCGACCCGTCGCTGGGGCGGCTGTAGGCCCGTCGGACTTCGACGGCCCCGATCTTCTCCCATTCGGCGAGCTCGTCGGCGTGGATGTCGTCCTTGCCCTGGGTGCGGCAGCCGGCGTAGAGGATCGCTTTGGCGGGTTGTTCGGGCATGGAGCCGGAGCTGCGGCGGCCGCGGATCTTCTCGGCGCGGTCCATCACGAAGCCGCGGAAGGGGGCCAGGCCGCTGCCGGCGCAGGCCATGATCATCGGGGTGGTGAGCTCGGTGGGGGGCTTGAAGCCGGTGTGGGACGGGCGGACGGAGAGTTGCACGCGTTCGCCGGCGCGGAGTTCGGAGAGGTAGGTGGATGCTACGCCGAGGTATTCGTCTTCTTGGGTGAGGGCGGCGAGTGATGGGGCTTTCAGGACGGAGAAGGTGATGGAGCATTCGGTGGGGTCGACCAAGGGGGAAGAAGAGATGGAGTACTGGCGGACTCGCATGGGAGGGAGCATGGCGACGAAGTCCCCGATCGCGAGGTTGATGGAAGGGTATTGCAGCAGCAGGTC
This sequence comes from Aspergillus bombycis, assembly GCF_001792695.1. NCBI lineage: Eukaryota > Fungi > Ascomycota > Eurotiomycetes > Eurotiales > Aspergillaceae > Aspergillus > Aspergillus bombycis. The sequence continues at coordinate 71,294 of NW_019170082.1, forward strand.
CAGTACGCTGATGCGCTTCTGGGAGATCTCGGCAAATCGCGCTGGATCAGAAGCGATCGCCTGTAGCTCGTCTTGGGTTTGGGGGTCTATGGCGGCGGCGGCGGCGAGGACTGCTAGGTCACGTTTCGATGCGGGCTGGGAGAGTTCGACGTAGGTGGCGAACAGGTCGTAGGCGGAGACTTGGGTATCCATTGGGATGGAAATGTGTTTCGAGGATGAGGGAGATGCCTTCTCGATGCGGAGCACGGCGTCCCAAGGAAGGTCGAAACGGCTCATGACTTTGCGGACCACACTGCTGGGGTTCACTGGGAGAACGGCCAGGTAGTCACCGCACTTGTACTGGGTGTCCGTAGGGAGCTTGAAGCGAATTGTCCGCTTGGAAGGCACGTCGGGCTGCGTGAGGAGCGCATTCTCCAGGACAAGGCCTTCTTGCAGCTGGAGACCGAGGGTGGTTGCTCTGTGACCCGAGCTGACCTCGACACGGAAAGTGGATGACTTCTGGGAGCCCTGGGTGTTGGAACCACCGAACTTAGCGGCAACTGCTGGCCAGAACGAGGTTTCACCCCAGGTATCGAAATCCGTGATGATCTCAGCGTTGGCCGTGTCAGCCAGGCCCATCTCGCAGAGTCTGTTTGCACCATTCTCGCCAACAAGGCGGTTGACCTCCTTGGGAATACGGTAGAAGGTTGACTGCCAATCGTCTAGATTCATACTCTGTTAGGGGGGTTTACCGGCAAAAGGAGGAATTGAATGCACTTACGATGTCCACAGCCGAACACAGCATAATTCACGCCGCCCAAGGGGTTGTCGCCCTTCAAAGCGCTGAGCCATTCGAAGAAATGGGCGGCATTATCTGGGGGCTGTCCTTCATAAGACGCGGTGATGAAAACAACAGGCCCATTCTTGGGGATGCTATCCTTGGCCGTATCCAACGAATCAACCTCGGCCGAGTAGCCATAGCCAGTGGCATCATCGGCGAGGCGTCTTGCGAACGCCTCACAGGTTCCAGTGTTGCTACCATAGTAGACATACATAGGCTTCAAATCGGCGGACTTTTCAGCGGCGGACTTGCTGTGACCCGCAGCATGATCTGCGTGCTCGCCGCTGCTAGCGCTCAATGATGATCCGAGGTGCACAGCGTCCAAGCCCTCGCGAAGGGCAGCTCTCATATAGAAATTATTGGGTTTGATGGTGAGCGTCTGCTTCAGCTGAATGTTGTACGAGGGATCATCCATCTGGAAGTTGAAGTTTTGCAACAACATTGCGATGACGAGGAGCGCTTCCTGCCAGGCAAACGGCCGACCGATACATGCTCGCATTCCGTTTCCGAAGGGTTTCCATGCGTGCTTAGGCAGCTTGTTGAAATGCTCGTCCAGCATGCGCTCTGGCTTGAATTCCTCTGCATCAGGGCCGTACACCTTGGGATCGCGCTGAATCTTGCCCAGCAAGAGAGCACATGGCTCATCCTTGCCAAGAACATACTTTCCATTGCCGAGGGTGACGGGGTCTTCGTGGTTCTTGGTCGGGTGAGCGCCGACTGCAATAGCGGGCGCTGTAGGGGTGAGTCGTAAGGTTTCACGCATGACCGCAGTAATGTAAGGCAGCTTTTGCAAGTCCTCAACGGTGATCTTGCGGCGTCCAACGACTCTGTCCACTTCCTCCTGCGCTTTCTGGTAGGCCTGGGGGTTCTTGAGCATGTTGTAGAAGGCGAACGAGAGCAACCCGGAGGTGGTTTCATGTCCTATCTGAAGTCAGAACCAACTCGCTTGTTTCACTAATGTATACTCACCGGCAATCAGGAAAGTGATCATGTTATCGATAATGGAGTCATATGACATGCCCTTGCCGGATTTCGGGTCACGGCCATTGATCAGAGCATTGAGCAAATCTTTCTTGTCCGTCGGATTTTCTTTGCGGGCATCAACAAGCTCCTTGCACAGATTGCGGAGATACTCAATATCTTCCCAGTACTTGTTGTTTTCCGTTGTCGGCAGGTTGTTGACCAAGCCTGGGCGACGGGACCGGTCGCCTGCAGTCTTCAACATCCCAACCATTGCGTCCACAAAGGGATGCATTTCTTCGCTGTAGAACGAGTTGAATCGGGTGCCCATGGCACATAGGGCAATGGTATCTAATGTAAGGCGGGTGAAATCATCTGTGACCATGATTTTTTGCTTGGGCCCTTGTCGAGCCCACTTCATCACCAACTGTGTCGCGATGTCGTGCATTTCTGTATTCTCTGTTAGCCACTCTCACACTCCCATACCGCGCTCGATTCTTCGGGCAGGATATACCATCGAACATATTTTGAATGGAAAGGGGCCCGAAGGCAGGCATCAAAACGCGATGGGCAATCTCCCAGTTCTCCTCGCCCATATGGGCCGTGAATAAACCATCGTGGATACCGTGGCGAAGCTCACTGAGACCGGACATAATCTTTTTGGTAAACCGCTCCTCATCGAACACCTCGGCTGCTAGCTCGTGGGAGCTGATCATGCATCGTGAGAAACCGAAGGTGGTTAACCGATAGATAGGGCCTGTCAAGGATTAGTGTTTCCTTATAGAGTGGTCCGGACTGTCGTCATGGATCCTACCATAAGTATCTGCCATCATTTCCAAGCTCCTCAGGGGGATTTCGCTCTCAATATCGAGGATATTTCCCATGAGAGGCACGCCCCGCGGCCCCGGGATGGGGACGGGTTCTGCCTTGGGCGTGCTCATTGTGTGCAGGGTTTAATGTGAGGGGGAGCGTTTCGTAGGATTAAAGAGAGCTGGTGCGGGAGTAAATTGGCAGGTATTAGAAAGAGGAGGTATAATGTTCAGTTGGGTCTATATCATGAGAAAGGAAAAGGAAAAAGAAAACAAGGAGGGAGTAGCTTTTCGTGGGTAGACTCCAAGCTTTATATTCGATCCGCTCTCTGGATCAGACCGACCCAAAGGGTAAAACCTGCGACGTGGTTGTGGCTCGGCATGTCCACTCTACGCCAATCGTACAAAGGAGAATGTCTGTCTCGACGTCACCGAAGCTTCTCCAACGGCAGGGAGACCGACCGAGTCGGGCACGGGGGGTCGGGATCGCCGATGTTGCATATCCACGCATACCCAACCCACGGTGGAGGATGCCGGTCGGATGTACGAGCGGATATCCAGCCAAAGTGTGGCGCAGCCCCACCACCAGTCCGGCTCTTCGTCTCCACCCTCAACGACCAAGTATGCAACTTAATCTTCTTGGGTCATGTCTCCGAGAGAAGAGGGACACTCCTGGTCCTCTCTATAGTCTAGAGTGATCTGGTTCGCATCACCACTCACGCGGTTACTAATCGCATAATCCGGTCAACCGAGGGAGAGCCATCATCATAACTTCCTCGATCATAAATCTCAGTGACTTGCATAATTTGTGCCCTAGAGTCGGTTGACAATTGGCATTCCTGTCATTGGTCTACAATCACATGCTATATCAAAATCGAACCCTAAGGGCTAGACCGTGGGTCTCCCCAACGCCCCTGATACACACTATGGATCCTGCTGCCAGGGCAGGCCTCTCAGCAAGAGGCCACAACCCTAACTGGTACATGGTCATTGGAGCCTCAGCGATTTCCGCGGTTCGATCGCCGGAGAAGATCGGTAGTGACAAGATCGCGCAGGGATTTTAAACTCTAATCAGTTAGCCCTTGGCTTTAAAACATCCTTTTGCCTGCCCAGTCTTCGTCGAGAGGAGGTGTCATGCAGCATGGGCCAAGAATGTCGAAGACGCGTGGCCTGTAAGGGTGTGGATGCATTTGGCGTATGATAGATTCCCTCCGCGAAGTGATATCGTTACATCTTTTTAGCTCTCAAGCAACACTGTACCAGTAACTACAAAGGGAAGTCCAGCTGCTGGGTAGGTATCAGCTTGGGATCTAGGCACGCTGATGGTGTCGTACCTTGTCAGTTGTTACTTGACTTTTTTCGTATTTTCGCTCGGAACCTCGGCTTGGCCAATGATCGCTTGTGTTTCCGTCCAAGATGTCGATTAGTCATCCCAATCCACAGACGGCTGGTCAAGTTACTAGTAGCAGTATAGGCAAATATGTGGCTGCTGGACCGTTTTCCCTCTTCCATTTGGGGGTCCATCCTGTTTATATAAAGCCGGAAAGCACACCGTCATGTAAAGATCCCCATTTGGGAGGAGGATTCGCGCCTCGTCAACGAAATCAGCTCACCATGCACAACGTAAACCCGAGCCCATTACAGGTCTCAAGCGGCGAATGAAAATGGCTCGCTCCCTAACCGAAGGGGCTAAAACTGGAACCGAACAGCGTCGGGGAGTCCCCCGGGGAACTTAAATTGAGGTGCAGGGACCGCTAAAATGGCCTCGATCTTCCTCTCTAAAATCTGCCCTGTTGGAAGCGTACATGCGACTTCCTTCACGGCTGGGTAGTCGGATCAATCTAATTGGGCTATGTATGGGGGTGTCACGGAGAGCCGCAGGTGCAATCTGGCTAATAGGGGTAACAGATATAGCGCTGAGTGAGCGCACCACACTGCCAACAACACATTGGCTATTTCAAGGCACGACAGACTGGAACAACTGGGTGTGATAGCACAATGCTGTCCATAATCCTGACAGTATGCATTGCGGTGCTGCTCTATCTTTACCATGTCAACCGTGCTATCATGGCTGTTCCCGAGGAAGCTCGTCGGACGTGCCCGCACCGCTGGACAGTCGATGAGATCAAGGCGGCTTTTGAAAAGGCTGTGGACTCTCCCACCGATGTAGCCAAAAGTCTTCCTCCGAAGCAACATCGACGCTATATCGTGGTTGGTGGATCCGGTACGTTTCAGTCCTCACCGCAGAATGATACAACAAGAGCTCGACCAAATCCCGGTCCCCACGTAATATCGTTTGACAAACAACTAACCCCGTCCCCAGGACTCGTTGGAAGCTGGATAGTATCGCACCTTCTCATGCGCGGCGAAAACCCAGCCGCTATCCGCATCTTGGATCTCCAGAGTCCCCGATCTGAAGTTCTCGATCGGGGTATCGCCTTTACCAAGACAAACATCACCGATGAGCAGGCCGTCCTGGACGCCTTCTCACAGCCATGGGCCCCATCAGTCGCTGATCTGCCATTGACCGTATTCCACAACGCCGCAGTGATCCGACCCGCAGAACGCCTCAAGGCGTTCCTGCCTCTGTGCCGCAACGTAAACGTCGGGGGTACCGTGAACGTGCTCAACGCCGCCAAGCAATCCGGCGCAACCTGCATGATCGCGACATCGTCTGGCTCTGTCTGTCTCCGCCGATTCCCGCTGTGGATCGCGCCCTGGACAAAGACCCCTGAGTACCTAGTCCAAATCGTCAACGACTCCAGCGAAGTACCCAAGAAGCACGACGAATTCTTCGGGAACTACGCCGTCGCCAAAGCAGAAGCCGAGAACATCGTGCGCGCCGCCGACGACCTCGAATCCAACTTCCGGACCGGCTGCATCCGCCCCGTAAACGGGATCTACGGTGTCTCTGACTCCGCCGGCAGCGTCACAGGAACCTATCTCCGGAGTGGCGGTAGCCCAACGTAAGTTCCACCTGACCACTCTTGTCCCCCAAATCAAAATCAACATCCCCTAACAAGAAACCCACCCTCCCCCTTCCCTGAATAGCTGGACCTACGACGTCATCCACCACTTCGTTAATGCCGAAAACGTCTCCATCGCCCACCTGCTCTACGAGCAGCGTCTGGTCGAACACTCGGCGAGCCCCTCCACGCTCCCAGATATCGGCGGACAGGCCTTCGCCGTCACAGACCCCAACCCGCCCAATTCCTTCGACGACGTCTACCTTCTCCTCACGACGTTGGCAAAGACGCCCATCGCTTTCCCCCATGTCCCCGTCATGCTGTTCATCCTCATGTCTTATCCAATTGAATGGTACGCCTTCGTGCAGCTGCAGTATCTCCCCTGGCTTCCGAAGATCACGGGTGAGCTCGCTCAGTTGCAGCCAGGGCTGTTTGCTATCTCTAACGCGCATGTTATTGGGGATGACTCGCGCGCGCGCATGTCTCCTGAGAAGGGTGGGCTTGGGTATAACCCGCCTATTACCACGTTGGAGGGAATGTGTAGGGAGGTCAAGGCGTGGAATGAGAAGGCGGAGAAGAAGGGTTCTTAAGGGTGGTAGGCAGTGAATTTTTCTTTCGTAGAGTAGCTCTCACTGGACCTGCGTGTGGTTGATGTGTCTTAGCAGATGAGGTATATACATGATCGATGTATATATTAGTGGCAGCTTGTTTACTGACAGACTAGAAAGACCGATTGGTGGCTGGTCTATTCTTGTACTGTATATATATTCTGCTATATGTATTCAACAGACTGGGAGTGTATATAGTATTCAAGACAAATATCATGTACGGAATGAAGAAGAACCCTCAATTTCGCATTCTGCATGTCCTAATCATACTCGTAAACAACTTCCCCACAAGAAAAAACCTACAACCTAGCAAGATTAACAACCTCCCCAGGAGCGTGATACGTCGGGATTCTCATCTCCAGCGCCGCACCAGAATATCCCAGATCCTCAGCAGTGAGCACAGCACACTTCTCGCCGATCAGCAGGGCAGTCTGTCCTCATTAGCCAACCCATTCCTGCCCGAAAAAGCACATCGAAAGAGAAAGAGTGGGTGTGAAAAGCAAATGCAAACTTACACTGAAAGTATTGCACCCCACGTTATCCGGACAAATGGACAAATCACAGACCTTGAGGCCCTTGACTCCGTGGACATTAAGACGCTCATCGACGACACCGCCGTGCTTGGCGATCGAGTTGCCTTCTCTCGGCGCCATGCTGCAGGTGCCGAGGGAGTGCCAGGTGGTTTCGACGTGGCGTTGGACTGGATTGTTTTTGTTGTTGTTAGTAAGAAGGTAAGGAGGCTGGGAGGTTTAGATAGACTATGCGTACCCCATTTCTCGATATGCTCGATGTCCTTTTTGCTGTATTTGATTGGTTCTCGGGTCTCCTGCTTGTTGGAGTTGAGGTAGCTTTCTGTGGGGGTTTGGCCTGGTTCAAGGGGTTGGGACCATGATCCTGTTTTCATTGTTAGTCTGCGTCATGGGGTTATGTGAGAGGGTGGGCAGGCTGGTGCGTACCGTGCTGGATACCGGCGGAGATGTGGTTCGGACCGGCGTATGCCTTTGTCGTGGCTAGATCGAGGTCGAATGCCCGGGCCGCAGAGTCGAAGGCGAAGTGCGGGTGCATGCCGGTTACTTCGCCTGCGTAGGCGCTCATGCGGCGGGCGGTCTCGCGCGATTTGATGTAGCCCCAGACCATGGGAGCCATGTCGCGCTTGTCGTTCATGAAGCCGGCGTCGAAGTCGGGGGCATCGTAGGGGTCGGCGGATTGGATGTGAGTGAAGCCGCGAGAGAATGGGTATTCCTGGGATCAGGTCAGGTGGATACTTAAAGATTGGTTGTTGATGCATGGGGAGGGTAAGATGGCGTACCAGGAAGTGGAACATCGTGAAGAACTTGCCTGGGGGCATGAGCATGTGGTCGCCGAACCAGCTGTCACCGGTTAGTTACAGAAAAGAAGTATTGATAGTCAGGGAGTATGAACACTCACCCAGCAATGACGGAGTAGTGCATCACAGGCTTATCCGGCTTGTTCTTGAAGTAGCTCTCCCAGCCGCTGGTGAACTCCGGCGTAGGCCAGCTCTTCATTTCATCCAGTTCCTCTGGCGTAGGCCTGATTTTCACACCGGCGTCGATGCCGTTCGTGGCCAGTGGACCTGTACCTTTGAGGTTCCACTCCTCAAACACCTTCTTCTGCACTTCAGGGTCACCACGAACGAAGTCATCGAAGGATTCAACGTCCGGCTTAGCCCTGTAGACAGAGAAAGTAAGATAGTGGTCCTGGAAGTTGCGGCCCACACCTGGAAGGTTGACCAGGGGCTTGACGCCTGCTTTACGGAGCTTCTCGGGTTCGCCGATTCCAGATCTCTGCAGAATGAGAGGCGAGCTGAGTGTGCCGCTGCTGACGATGATTTGCTTGCGGGCTCGGAAAATCTTGCGTGGTGGGTTACGACCATCTAAGGGCTTGGTTGGAATGGTCGCGACACCCACCGCTCGGCCATCTTCGATGATGACCTTGTCCACCTTGGTGTTGCACTTGAGGTGGAGATTGGTGTACTTTGCTCTCGTACTGTGGACATAGGCGTGTGCAGCATCGCTACGGCGGCCTAGGATTCAGCTATTGTTAGCAGTGTTAGCACCAGGTAGAAAATCAACTTACCGGTATCACGGTTGATCCATTTCAACCAGTGTTCAGCTCCGTGTCTGTTACGTTGTCAGTATTGAACTCAAAGTAGTAGTATCTTGTAAGCCATACCCAGTCTTCAAGTCCTGCAGGTCATCCGTGGCCGGAATACCCTGCGACTCGGCAGCACGCAAGAAGTCCTGCATGATAGGATACGTATAATTCCCGAAAGAGACCTTGATAGGTCCATCAAACCCATGCAGGTCTCTGTTATTGCAAGCGCGCTGATACGTCTCATGCTTCTTCATCAGAGGAATGAGCTCCTTGGTCGTCCATCCCTTTGCCTGGAAATCGTCGTAGTCTGAGGCCGATGCTCTCGTATACATCTGGAACACGTTAACCCTTCATGGTCAAGGATTGGCAGTGCCAAGTAAGTACCATGAAGTTGATCGAGCTGCCTCCTCCGAGGATATTGGCACAAGGGACGACAGCCCGACGTCCGTCAAGCCATTCCGATGGACGAGAGTAGTAAAAGGAAGCCGTCTTTGAGTCCAGCTTCATGTTCCGGGGGTAGATGCCCGGGCGGTAGACCCTATTATGGTCAGTGCCATCTCCCTTGGTGTACATGAGATGATCTCTCGCTTACCATGGGTTGTTCAGGTTGTCTTCGCCTGCCTCGATCAGCAATACCTGGAGGTTGTGATCGAGGTTGGCCAGACGGCCAGCTGGGACACACCCAGAGCTCCCACCACCACAGATGATGATGTCGACCTCGTCTGGGATGGTCATTGTTACAGTGATATCTTGATACTTGATTTGCTATCAACGAAGTAGAAAAGTGAGATGTTACAAGGATCGCTATGAGGGAGAGATACCTCCTGAGGGGAATCCTGGGAATTTCCGATGAGACTTATATGTTCAGCCACGACCCCGCCAGGGCTGGTTCAAGTCCATGGGTCGTTATCGGCTTTCAAGGCTTCTGCTCCATGCATCGAATCTTCTGTTTCCTTTTCTGTAGGGACAATTCCCCGCATGACAAAAGTACGACGCGTATAAGGGCCCAAAATGTGGACTATCAGTGGGTGATTGCTGGGCCAAGGGACATCCAAGCAAAGATCGATCAATAAGAACGGGAAATTATATTTCGAGAGTTGTGGAATGTCGTCTACTACAATTCCCCGTACACCAAGACTGCTTATGCTACCAACAATATTGGATAATTATCCGGACAGATCCAATGTGTCACTACGACCGCAGCGACGAGCGGTACCCGTTGTCCGAGAGGCAGAGTTGAGCTTGGATGATGTGAAAGAGGTTCAAAGATAAAGAAGGCGGCGGTTCATTCATATCGTATTACTCCAGGACTGCTTTCCTACATCCCATTAATCCCTCCAACACCAGAAATCAATCGCGATAGGAAATCGATATGGAAAACCCAAGTAAGCCATGGATCTTCCGCGACAGCGATGCAATGAACTGTCCGATCGCAGAAATCAATCGCTCGAGACATCCGACACATTAGCTTTGCTGGGAGTAAACAGGAAAGTGGTGTCCGACTGTGCGACGATAGGGCCCCGTGTGGACGCAGACACGAATCAGTTCCATGTAGGATCTCGACTCGAGTATGAATAGCAAAGTTCACCACTAGCGTTGAGCATGAGTCGGCCGAATGTGGGGAAAGGAACCTTGAAGCTAAAAAATGAAGCTAAAGGTCATTACTCTTTCAAGGATTTCCCCGCACAAGAAGCTCCGAATGCTGTAGTGGCCGACGCCAACCACCAGATCCCTTTCAACCGTTGCAAATCCCGAGCGGAGATGATTCACGCTAATGCACTTGATGATTTTTCCATCCATTGCTACCCCGGACTCGTTTCTTGGCTTTCAAAGGGAGACCCACATGTCTCTGTTCTCGTGGGATTTGATAGATGGCCGCTGTTCCAGATTACTGGCTTGTAAAATTCGAACTGGACAGCCCCAACAAAGACAATGAAAGGCGATGCCACCAAATATAGCAGCCATTCAGATGCAATGGTATAGGAATCATAAACCAACAGGAGGGCTGAGTCAAGGATAATCGGCCATCTGGACAGAGAAGTTGCTTGGCTGTGATAATATGATGTGGCCTCTGGGCCCGACGCTTCCGGGCCCCGCATTAGGAACTGCAGGGAATCCTCAAAGTAGACTAAGAAACGCAACTACCGGGCGTGTTGTTGCGCAAGCTGACGTCGCTGCTCTAGGATTTGCATCCGCAGATTCTCCGAGGCCAGCTCAACGTCGAGAATCGCACCCACGCCTCTTTTCCATGTTTCTTCCAGCCCCACAAGCTCTCCTTTGCTAGACTCTTGAGCGATCTTCCTCTGCTTGTTCACTGTCTCCGCAGCTTCCTTGGTCTCAGCCAATTCCCTCTCAAGTCCTCGTAAGACATCCTCCAGTTGAGAGTTGCCAATCAGCCACGCGTTCTTACCACTCTCTTCCAGGAGCGTCAGATTATCCCGCCTCATGGACAAATGAGAACTAGCCGTGTAGGCCTTCTGCAAGGCTTGGCGCCACTCGTCAAGATTGGGGGTCGCATTTGGTCCCGCCTCGGAGGATCTGGTTGGTGGCTCAGGAGCCTCATAGCGTGAAAGATCAATTCCACCGGTCAAGGGCAATCCAGCAGCCTTCCGTTCGACCTCCTGCTGCATGAGGGGGGGAAACTGGGGTTCGGGGAATGCGGGGATGGAAGGATGAATTGTCGATGAATAGTCAGCAGGAAGTTCTGAGGCGATGAGCTTCTGGGCATTGGCTCGAGCCTGGGCGGAAGGTTCGGCATCGATATCTAAAAGAGTTGATTGTTAGAAGGAGAGAGGCCGCTGGTAGGGACGAGACCTACAAGGGAGAGAGTCATGGGACTCATTGATGAGAGGCATGTTGGGCTGGTTGGATAGGGGAGGTAGACGGTCTAAATTAATTGCCGGTATAACTCGAACTGAAATGGGAAGCTCTCAGCCGAAGAGTAGTGACTCTGTATAGATGAGGTTGAGGTTCCTGCCAACCTTCATCTTTTTCTGTCGGGCGGTGAACCAATAGCTCCCTCTACCTGATGAGTAATCAGAGCCCTAAACCCAGCTTCATGATTTGGAACAAGTTTTAGTGGCTTAAAAGACGAGTGAAAAAGGCAATATGAAGGTGATGATTATGATGGTCTCGTTAGTAATTGCGTCGTCAAATTAGGAACTCCAAAATATCTTGTGGCCTATCAATTTGGATCCAATGGCATATTGGATCTTGGACAAGTATTGAACTAATCTCTCGAATACTTCTAGAGAACAAGTTTGGAGGCAGAAAAAGGCTCCGTTCCCTTATCGATCTGCTGGAAAGAAATGTTATTTTGACGAGAATGTATAAAAGGACATCACTTTTGGGACCTGGCTATCCTTTCTTCAGGAATGTACACGCACTTGATGCTAGAAGGTGTGCATGCACCGTCAGCTCGCCGAAGACGATTCTTCCACCATCGACCCCCACAAAGTCCACACTTTTTACCTTCCATGCCAGACTAACTACTGTCCGCTCGATACCCTTGTGGTCGTCCAACAGCAACTTCCTTCGGCACGAGCTGCAATGCCGAATCATCATCTGATAACGTTGGAGCTGGCGCACCCTGGAAGGCTATTATGCTAACCATCATTAATTATTCTGGATGACCGATATACATTGGTAAGAATCCAAACGAGCGTATTTCCTAAATTCCCCCACTAGCCAAAGTATTTACACCAGCATGTGTAGAAGTCTGTAAGTCACAGCTAAAAGACCTCAAGCTTTGATGAAAGCTAAGTATTAACATTACTGACACGCAACTCTAATCCAACTGCTCCAGGAAAGGCAACGGATGAAGATGCGATGTCTATATCCCCGAGTCCAAGAGGTTCAGACATATAGTGCTTAGCTCGTTGCCACCGTAAAGGAGCCACTTATTCCTTCAAAACCCCCGATGTCACCTTTAACGGTCTTGAAGTCTCCATAATAATGCAGGCGATAGGTTCCGTCCTTGAGGGAGGTAGGGTTTCCAACGTTGTAATAGTCATCCTCTATCTGCCACTGGATTGTAACCTCACTGTGGCCCAGAACCGTATTCGTTCTCTTCCAGGTATAAACAAGGTTCCAATCTCGGTCAGTCCGTACAACCTCCCAGGTGTCAGTTCCGGGCTTCTGTCGCTCAACCGCCGCGAATGTGGATTCTTGACGTAGGTTGTTCCGAGGGTTAGCTCCGATGAAGGTGGCATTCACAGTGTCACCAGGTCCATATGTGGCATTATCGACAGACGAAACGACATCACCGAACGTTTTACCGATGGGGCTACCATCGTACAAGACACCTGGAATAAACGATAAAGACTTGTCCGTGTTGATAGGAGGTTTCACTTCGGAATCCAGTGGTGGCAAGCTGGAGCTGTCACCGAGATATGGAAGATATGTGAGTGTGAGGTTAATATATGCCGCGAGAGTGTTGGGACCGTAAAGAGTCGAAGCACCCTCATAACGTTGTACATGGTATTCTTCCTCGGTCGCCACATAATGAGCATAGCTATTCGACGGAGCACCCAAGACTACCAAGGGATTTGCCACCGAAAGCACGTCTTTCGCGGATTTTGCGATGGCTTCTTTCCAGCGCCGTCCAGACATAGTCGTGGCCTCGCTGGTTGAGATGATGATAAACAGCTGACCAACCCTCAAAACCTGGATATCAACAATATTCGGTGTCCATGCATACGGCTGTGTTACTGCTCCCACATCTAAGAGGACCTCTTTCGGCGCTTGGCACGCTTTCTGCTCCTTAGATGGTTCGTGAATGAAGGCACGAGCAGCATACCATAATGGATTTTTCTCTGCTGGTCCACTGCTGTTTTGTGTAAAGTCAAACATGCCCGGCCCATCAGTAGTACCGGCAGCAAACGAGAAGCCGAGAGCTGCCGAGCATGTCTTCAGAGTGCTTGAATTAAAGGGCGAGATAAAGGTGTAATCGGAGAGATCCTGGTACACGTGGAAGGCGTGGACATCAGAGCTCTTGAGAATCGGAGTGGGATTGGAGTCCAACTGGGTATAGAGTTTTCTGGCAGCCTCATATTGAAGCTTCCCGATTTCGAAACAGCTCTTGGCACCGTTGTCCTTTTCGCGGAAGTAGGGCCCACGGCCACGACAATCTTCCATTGTACCACCACATGTGCTGTCTTCATATCGGCACTTCTGCCCAGAGCCATCTTCACACCATGCTCCCAAGACGTTCGGACTCGTGTCTCCGACATTCGATTGGGAAAAGCCGGCAACGAATTCGTCAGCGAACTTTTTGTCGGCCTTGACACTTCTTTCAAAAAGCCATGCTGCAACTCCTTTGTTATCGCCAGTTACTAATGTATTGTTGTTATACATGGAAGTGCCATGCACTGGGAAGAAAGTCAGAACGGCCGTCGTTTTATTATCCGTTGCTCGGTCGAATCTCAGAAGCGTCATGGTCTTGTCCACACTGTCCGAGTATCGCGCTTTCTCTTCTTCCGGATTGTGATCGTAACTATACGGGCTTCTGTTGATGTTCGCATTTTCAATGTCTATGGAGCCAAAGCTCAGGCGTCCGGGAGCTATACTTTGATGGGCTCGTTTGATGGAAAGCAGGACACCATCGACAATTGCCTGGTAACTCTGCTTGTCGAATCCCTTATTGGGAATCTGAGGGAGAAGATAATTCATCCACGCACCCGGTCCTGAGTGGGAGTGGGTTCCTGTAAAGGCTACGTTATGCTCACCATAGTCTGCGAATTCACTGCCAAGGCTAGCAAGGCCTTCGAGGACTCCATGTCGCACAGCAGTGTCACCTGTCAGCGAATCTATAATTAGATAGATGAAGGTATCCTTTGGACGGTTCGGATTTGCGACTATGAAAGCACGAGAGTAGATTCTCTGTCGTAGACCAGTTCCAATCTGGTCCAAGCTGGCGTAGCCGCCAAATCCGATCTCGACAACAGGCCTGGTTTAAAACTGTTAATGGAACCTTGAGGTATTGAAAAGAGGAACAATTAGGCGGCGAAGGGAGTGGACAGGAAAAGAGAGTGTAGGATTACCCAGTAATGTCCGCTCTACCAGCTCCTAGTAAGAAAACGCTGTCATCAGACGCGAATTCAGTGTTTCTGTCGGCCCATTTATACCTGCTATCGACCACGGGCGGTTGGTTGGAATCTGATATGACGGAAAACAGCAACAACAGGAACAGCGCTGCTATAAAGGTTCCCGAAACTACGACACCCAACCTCGCATTCGCCATATTGAGGATGTTATGGTTGAAATGACAGACAAAAGGTTACGACATTAGGAAGCCTGGGCAGCCGAAAGGGATATCGGACCTTTTTATCTGGATATCCCTGTGAATCGCTTCAAGCCGAGGCGAGTCGATCCCTCTGCATGCGCATGACCAAGTATAGGAGTAAGACCAGCGATCACAAATCAATATTCAGTTGTGATATCCCGGAAGGAAGGGGATGAAATCGTGCGATTGGTGTAGAGCTGAAGGAAGGGTGACATCGTCTGTCCGTAGTTTGGATGATGACTTGCCCGCCCTAAACTGAATCGGGCACACGTCCTCTTCATCCCCCGCTCTTTTGAACCCTAAGTCCAAGGAGTAGTCCCTGACGGGCACCGGATGGAATGCAACAGTGCATAACAAAAGCAATGATGAGCATTATGATAGACGGATAGTTCATTCCATAGGGCGGGGATGTAGCCATCTCTAACCCTTCCGAGACTAGTTCTCGTTTAGTGACTCCATATTAGTGAAAGGGTCCATCCGTTCACTGCCGATCCTCCAAAGGTCAATTGAGCAGTGGGCCAAGACGGAGCTCCCCGAGCTTGTTCCTGGGGAAGTCGTCGTAGTACTGGAAAGAACAATCGTTAAAATAAACAAAAGGAGTTGGATAGGGCTTGTGCTTGTACGGAGTAGTAAGGTTGAATTGATTCTATACGGAACGTATCTTTAAATAGCCTGATTCATCCGATATGAGAATTGTAACCGCATAGAAGAGCAGAAGCCCTATTGGTGAAAGACTCCCCCTATTTTTTTTCTCTTTGCTTTCTCTCTTCTCTTCTCTTTTCTTGTTTTCATTTTCCGACATTAATTCCGAGGTCCTTTGCTAATAACTAATGGAAATGATAATGACAATCATTTCCTGGCATAGCTTTATGCCAGTCGCTCCTTACATCTTGCATAAACTCAGTTGTTTTTGCACAGAGGAATATATCCTCCGAAAAACAAGTACCAAAAAAAAGAAAAAAAAAAAAGATGTATTCTTTTACAAGCTATCTTGACATGGGTGTAATTTATATGACAAGTAATAGAGGATTCACGACCAAGAGAATGGCCTTATTAGTAACTACTAGTAGTAACACAGTTTAGCTGGTAAAGATAACGCGACAGCAATTCATGATGCCACTGAATTATGCGTCTTTACTAGAACAGTAGCTGAAAGGAGAGTTAGTTATTACATTGTATTATTTGCATACTACCGAGGCAATTATCCACCATCGTGTCCAATCTAGTAAGGACCCAAAAGGCTCAGCAGCTTACTCCGGCGTACACACCGAGGAATATACCAAAAATAGCTCGAACTGGACTTCCAACATCCTCTATAATACGATCGTCATATAGCTCCACCCGTAAATGTATAGATAACGGTGCTAACTGTGCTTTCTGGAACGGGTCCAATTGGAAGTTGAGAGAATATTGCAATGTCTTGCTATTATTTCTAGATATAGAGTGAGAAGTCTACTTGACAGGTGGAAAATTCGCCGTCATTCTTTACTTGAGTTAACTAGATGAGGATCTGCGTTGTCAATATTGGGGTATGGTATGATTTGAATTTCCATTGAGTTTTCGATAATAAGCTAACTCATTAGATATTTATTGGAATTGGAATCGGTAACTCTGTATATCTTCATGATAGTTGTTCCTGTCGTCCAACGTATACAGAAACTATATAACATAGATATCACATATTTACCCACCCAACACAATAACTCCATAAAACCAAATTCTAAGCCCGACAGAGTTTCCCATTCTCCGTCGGCAACCCATCATCCGTAACAACCCTCCACCCCTCACTCCCAACAGCAGTAGCAGCCCAAAACACATCCCCCGGATCCATCTCCCGCTCCAACTTCAAAAGCTTCCCATAATTCTCCCCATAAAATGCCTGCTGGAAACCCGGTTCCATGTGATCACTCTCTCCCAGATACGACCCAGCGCCGGGACTAACATCGCGCCAGCGCTGCATGTGCCCGTAGGTGAAATTGTGCCGAGCGGCAGCGATCTCCTGTGCCGTCGCGTTGGGACTCCAGTTTACGCTGGAGAGAGCGTGCATGACTGTCCGGCGCCAGGCGGGATTGACTGCGTTGTCTGGGTGTTCGCCTCGGGGTGCCATGTTGAAGGCAATGAGGGTTAGGCCTGCTTGGGAGGAGGCTTTGATGGCATCGAAGGTTGCGTTTAGGCGGGTGGGGTCTTCCCAGTTAGTTTTGGGGAAGAGGCGTGAGCCCGTTGCTACGTGGGTCTTTTCGACAACTTCTAGTGGGAAGGAGGCGTTCCAGGCTGAGTAGAAGTTGTCAAAGTATTGGGTCTTTGGGATGAATCTTATTCCTAGTTGATGGAGCCGTTGGAACCAGGGCTCTAGAAGTGCTTCTGTTTCAGTGATGGTCTTGTTCGGGGCGAAAAAAGGTTGCATTAGGAAGGTTAGTTCGCCGTTGGAGGGGAGAATGAAGAAATATGAGTAAATGCCTGCGTCTGAGTGCTCGATGAACAAGTTCAGGTAGGCGTGGAACCCGGCCCAGAAATTCTTGTGTGTGATATTGCTCTTTGCGCCGGTGGACCAGGTGAAGGTCGATGTTGTGACTGGGATGGTAGGGTACGCTTTGATAGTGACGGAGGTGACGACGCCGAAGGTGCTGCCTCCGCCGCCTCGTAGCGCCCAGAAGAGTTCTGTGTTCTCGGTGAAGGAGGCTGTGACAAATCGTCCGTCAGGGAGCACCACTTATATTAAGAGAACTTGATCTGCAGCAAGGCCGTGGATTGAGCTAAGCGGGGAGTGCCCGCCTCCAAGGATGTAACCGCCTGCCACGCCCACCGTTTGTCCTTCGCCTCCTACTACCACCAGCTGCCGGTCCTGAGCCGCTTTGTAGATCTCATAGGCTTGGATACCGGCACCGATCTTGAATGCAGCACCGGTCCAGTCGGTGCCTGATGCATTATAGGACGGAACGTACTGGATCCCCTTTAGATTATGGGTCCAGATGCTGAGAGCTCCTGCGCCCCCGGATTTACCTGAGAAGTCATGGCCGGTGACTTGGTTGAGCAGGTCCCATATGCGAGGGCTGGGCCATGCACTATCACCCGGGAAGACCTTGCAGCGAGAGGTCTGGTTCACGGTCCGGGTGGAGTCTCCAAAGCCGAAGAGTACTGTATCGGCCGGATGTAGATGTTGCAGGTCTTGCGACTGTAATTGGTAGCGTTCAAAGCCGAAGGGCTGCAGACCCGCCGTGACAGTAGCAGCGAGAGTCAGCAGCACGCACGCCCTCATGGTGCCAGGATCATGAAATTGTCGGGACCAATCGCCACTGCGGTAGTTCTGTGTCTTCCACGTAATCTTGGGCGATGGGGAATCTCTTGGCTTTTACGCCAACCACTGTTGCAGGGAATCTCAACATGTCATGAAGGGGCTGCCGCTCAACTGTGCCAGAGTCTACAACTAATTCATCAGGAGTGCAGCATCAATGAAGGCAAGCAGTTCACATTTTCACACCCCTTCAAAATACGGGAGGTAAAGGAAATATCCGAGTCCATCGTTCTACATTTATTGGACCTCGTAAGTAGGATATCACTGTAGACTGGCACCAGGATATTGTGAAACTCAGCCCTAATCATGCCATCAGTGCAAGCATTGCCAACCTGATACTGTGATCCTCACCAAAAGACACGGATCCAACCTCACTCGTACAGCGAAGAGCAACTCACTTGTCCCAAGACCCATTTTCGCCGGCCTATTTTGAAAAGGACCGGCACTGAGCCACCTCGTTTCAGAAAATACTGCTTTGAAGCGTCGGCGCCAATCAACACTGCCGCTCAGCACTCGGCGCTTTGGTGAAGAACCATTGCTTTGTCGCGCGCCAATCCATCCAGTAAAACACCAACAATCTCAATTCGTGCAGGCCAGTTTGAGACACGCTGGATTCAAAGGAGCTTCAATGCGTTTCTGTTGCCTTGGTTCCATAGCGTCAACGACATTTGCCGACCATGATGCTCCGGCCCAACAAAAGGACCGCATTGTTTAAGAGTCTTTTCTCTTCCTTGCATGGTCTTGCATTGTCGAGAGCGTCTGTTTCCCTTTATCTTTTTGTCGTTCTTTCAAGCCTTCCCTTCGTTATTCCCGCTAATATGGGTGATTGTCTGCTCTGAACTGACTTCACTTAATTGCCACTTGTCATGCCGATTTGGTCTAATGATAATCTCGTCGCATCCTCTCCTTAATCGATAAACTGGGATACTACCGTGCTATTCAACTCCTGGAACCTCAGACGACAAGATGCATTTCATATATACAACTCTCGTTATTCATTTTATTGCCTCGCTGTGCTCGGCTGGTCCAATCGCTCATTCTCGGTTAATGCTGGAAAGAAGGCATCATACCCCAGAAGAAACATCGTCACCTGTATTAGACACTTCTACAGCCGCTTCTCACTATCTACAAGATACCTCTGCCACGCCTGGCAGCAGTATCTCTTTACGTACTACGGCTAGCACATTCTCCACGGCGATGCAGACAGAGTCGAGCTCTAGTGCTGTGCGTCATCCTTTCACTGCTGACGAAGATGAAGACGAAGACGAAGATTCCGAGAGCCATTCGGCACCACTTCCATCGTCACACATGGCCGCGAGTAGCTTGTCGGCACCTGCTACACATCTGCCTGAAACAACCACAACCAATACCCTCCCTCATGGTTATGGCACCCCCAGTGCCTCAGCCTCCAAGACATCACGTACAACACATACAACCTTGCTCGCAGACACACTCTCTAGAATCGATATTGTGCATTCCAGCTCCGCGGCTGTCGCATCGAGTGAGATGGCTGAGCCTACGGTCACGACAACTACAGTCACATCAACAATCTATACACACCGCAGCTCCACAGCTATTGCCTCCAGGACACCGTCATCACACTCATCCGGCCCATTTGGAGCCAGTGCATCGACTTGGAAGACTGCGAGACCTACGTCGCATCTGTCCCCCACAGTATCGGCAACTTCCATGAGTCCCTCTGCTGCTGACCATCCTACGTCTACGCCAGCTCAATCTTCTACAATTAAACAGACATCATCACATTTCTTCCGCGGCTCCACAGCAGCCACGAACATTATGTCTACAGTGTCATTTATCCCTACCATCGGCGTGATCCGCACCTTACCAGGAGCTGGCTCTCCTGGTACCTCTAACGGAGCACATCAGAGCCCAACTGCAACTGCATCGCATACCAGTGTCCATTTGACCTCGGGCACAGTCAGCAACACCCATACATCCAACACATGGACCGTACGCCCCACAGCCGCGGCCTCTCACACAAATTCGATATCCCACACCCAGACTGTTTCAAGGGCATCGATCACACACACCGGCATACCAACAACCAAGGGTCCCGCAGCACCGGATGTAACAGGAACGGTCGTCTCTAGAACTGGGATCGTGATAATCATACCGGGGATATCTACAAGCCGGAACATCACGATCCCGCTGAGCCCTGACGATAACATTCCCTCAACGGGAACAGTATCAATGTCGACAAGGTCACCCCAAGGAACAACACCTGTCTGGGTCACCTCACAAACAACCCATACCTTTAGCCCTCATGGCCCGGGCTTGGTGACGACCATCTATCCCACCAGTACTGCGACCAAAGTCATCACTGTTGAATTGACAGCAGCCGGGCAAACTCGATGGCCGACCACTACTGCTACATCTGTCCCTATGTCAAGTGAGCGAAGTTCGCGACCAGCTACACAGGCGACCGCCAGTAAGAAGGCACCCGCTCCAGTGTCGGACAGCCCCGATAGTGGAAATTCTTTGGTTGTGAATCCTGTTTCGCCGATGTTTCTGACTGTGACCGAGACGAAGACGGTGACTGAGAAGACGACTGAGACGAGAACCACTCTGATGACAGTGATGGCTACTGCTGGTTGACGAGATCTTCTCTCTCTCTCTCTCTCTCTCATTCCCCTTCTTCTATAATACGTCCATTGTCTGTTAAACTGTAAACAATACATTCGTTTAGCTAGTTAGAACCAAGATAACCTCTAATACAATGCAATCTAATTCCCAACTCCAAAACCAACTCTTTCTCAAAATTATCCAGAGTAGCCTCACCCTCAACCAACCCCCAAACATCTTCAACCCTCCTCATAACCTCCTCTCCAAGCCTCTCCCTCCTCGAGCCCTCGACTGTCCCTGTTATTTGATTTATGCCACTCGCACCAACCACCAGCATAGTGGCCAGTAAGACACGAATATCTGTGCTTTATGTGATGACTTTTTCTAGAATGTTCTGGTCTTTCTGGCAAATGAAGTCTTTTATTTTCGTAGCTATTGAAGATACGCTCCAAGTCAGAGTAGAATATGCAGATGGATATCTATGACGCCAACCCAAGAAAATATACATCAGACCCTCATCAGCAACTCCGTCCCGTCCGTCAGACTCGCCCAGACGCCATTCCATGTGTATATAACCAAAGGAGAACACACATTATGTACAAAATGAAGACAACACTCGTCAGATCATAGTTCTGAAAGCCATCCTCCTGCGGCTGCAAACCTTGCCTGATACTCTTTGACACTAGCCCACTTGCGGAGTTCCTCTTCGTCGCGATCCATGTCACTGAGATAGCTCATTGAGCGGCCGTTCGCCTGTGGGCTGGCAGCCGCCATTGACGGGCTCGGAACTGCCATTCCCTCCAAACGCATGAGGGTATCGATGAAGGCATGGAGGTAAGACTCTGCCTCAGCCACAGTCAGCGGGTGTGGCCCCGCGGCCAAAGCGGTGGAATCGGCCGGTTCCATATTAGGGTGGGGAAGATTAAGAAGTGTAGAGGCGACCTGGCGGACCTTGGCAGTCTACGGATATCACTGTTAGCCGACTTATCATAGGAAGCGTGGGAAAGGATAACATACAAAGCTAAGCCCGTTTGGCTCCATGTTGATTTCGTTGATAGATCGGATCAACACCAACATATCCCGAATCACAATTCGACGCTCTTCCGCCATCGTGGCACCAATATGATCCGATTGGGCGTCCACATCAGCCTCAAGCACGCTGGGCTGGTCTTCCTCGAGCTTGACCGGTGATGGACTGATATTCGTCGCTTGTCCAGCCCGCTTCTGGTATGCCTTCCAAGCGGCATACAGGGCCCAGTACTTCTCAACTAGATAAGACCGAGTCCCTAGCTGGCTTGCGTAAATGTTTGCCTTCTGAATCTCGTATTGGATGTGTCGCCTTTCATCCTCTGTCGGACTCGGGCCAGGACCCTGACCCGAGACCGAACCTTGTAGTGAAAGCTCTCTTGGTACATCAGCAACGGCGGATTTGGCCTTCTGTAGACTTTCCCAGACAGCAGCCCTTTGCCGTTCCCAGTCAAAAGGTTGGCCACTCCCAAATGCCACTTCCCAAGCCGAGACTTGGTTGTATGAATTATATACGCGGACATTAAGGTTAAACCCCACCAGGCGAGAAACTCTGTCTGCCGGTTGAGGTTCAACATGAGTCGGAAAAATAAACTCATCATCTATTTCGAGGGGTAAGGGGGGATACCGCTCGGTCGGGGTTTCAGGGGGGATGTGAAAAGTAGAGTCCGTCGACCCCATCTGCTGCAGCGTTCGGTACCCAACTAAGACGGCATAGAACAAGCGCCGCCCAAGTTCCTGTTCAATGATGTCAAGCTGTCCTTCTCCCGGTTGACCGGGTTGGTCCTGTGATAGGCGTGACGAATAGGAGCCCGGGCTCGGTGGACTCATCGTCCGAATTCGGGTGCTATGGCCGCATAAGTCATACACATGCAGCATCGTCAAACATTCGGATAGATATGAGCGACATGTTCGCATACTGTACATATAGCCAGCACAAATAGACAGAAAATAGCCGATGGCTGCATCGTAGACCGTCAGGCTCCGTTCGAGATACCCCGCGCCTCTTGCTTGGACAGCTATGTCCCGACATCTCTTGACCAATGCCATGGAGTGCGGGTACGCTGCCTTTTCGGCTGCGGTCTTCAAATGAAGCCTCGGCCGTCGTGGAAACGACGTCACTAGAGTCCCAATCATGGAGGCCGCCAGGGCCAGGAAGGTACGGTTGGTGACATCCTCTCTTCGATCAAGAGCAGCACGAAAGGTCGGTTCATGAGGGACGGGTATTAGCGGGTGGATATAGGTGAAGTAGTCATCGATCAAGAGTCGTATGGTAGACAACGGACATATCAATTCCAAAGAGAAAACTGCTGGTGGCGGAAAAGGCTGACTGTTCAAGAGCCCTGTCGATTCTGGCGATGTATGATCAGACGGGGTGGGGGAGCCAACGGGTGACGCCGTGAGCTTCTGTCGTTTCAGCGCTTCTGCATGACGGTTGGGAGGACCACGGCGCCTGCTTGGTCGCTCATAAGTACAGGGGATATCCAAGCTTGCGCACGACCGACAGGGCGGTCCGCCGGTGTCACACTGGTTGGGGTCCGTTAGATAGGTCTCCGGACCAAAGGGTACCACGTTCGATACTCACTTTCACCTTTCGAATACTGCAGGCATCACAAGCCTTGCGCAGCCTGGTTCTCTGGTCCATGGGTATAGAGGTGAGGTAGCGACCGTTTCCATGCTTGGGTTGAATCCATGGGCCTAGGGCATTGGGCTTTATACCAGGATACCAGTGTTTGGCATTCTCTGAGCGCGGCAGATTGGGATTTGCGATGTCTTGCCCGGACTGATACCCCGGAAGGTGATCTCCAGACAGCAGATTGGACGATCGGAGGCGATCTGCACAGACGTTCTTCGGGTGATGCACAAATTAAGCAGTCGTGCCTCGGTGATTAGACAGGACAGGACTCAACGGCTAGACTCTTAAGCCTCAAAAATGGTCGCATTTCCGAACGGTGCCTGGGAATCCCGGTGCCTAATAAATGAATCAAGCCGGTAAGTCCCTCACCGATGGTGGTGGAGCCAAGAAATGCTTGGCTCACGCACTCCCCCTCCGAAAGTGGGCATAAACCCGTTGTGCTGAAAAGCAGTTTATAGCCACGGCCGATCTAACAGTAGAAGGATTGATGGCCTCTCCAGAGTCTCCACGAACAAATGTCGAGCCTCCGCGACGGTCACGTGGCACCGCAGCATATCCGCCGCCGGCATTTGGTCAAGACGAATGAGCGATCGAACCACACAATAGTTGGCTCTGGACCATCTCCACCTTAGGGTTTCTTATCTGCAGGAAAAAATAAATGGATGGGGTGATTCTGGAGCCAAGCTTGAGCACTGACTGGCTGAATCAGTCGATGGGACTGTCAACAGAGTTTACTATCCTCGACTTAGCTGCGTTAGCAGTGCTCAGGGGTTCCAGTCCGCCACCTCTCAAAAGTCACCGAGTCCAAGAAAAAAAGGTGGTGGATCATCGGTGGGGACTGAACGCTCCCTTGAAAACCCCTCAATCTCGTACTCTAATGGGAGGACGATATTAGTCTAGAGTACAAGACTACTATGAAGCTAACGACCCAGACTAGATGACAAATACTTTAGTCGGTCTTCTGTCCGAATCAGGTAACAGCTTCTTATATGCGTCTGTCTCCGTATGACAAACAAAAAAGAAAGAAAGAAAGAAAGAAAAGAAAAGAAAAGAAAAGAAAAGACAAGGTGAAACATCTAGAACAAAAAAGAAATAAACAATTCGAGCCAAAACAGGTTTATATCGTATTGCCGTCATGATACTCGTCCACTTCATCCGGTCTCGCTCTCCCTATCAGATCGCGCTTGTTCTCTAGATCCACGGCCCAGAGTGCTGAACCAACGGCAGTCGACATCAGGAAAAACATAGACAAGGGCGGAACCAACTGAAGGATCAGAGCAACCGTTCCAAACCTGGCGTAGCCATGGTTAGCAAGTCCCTGTGGATCAGCAAGGCCGAACAACACTCACGTAGTATACTGCAACTGGCGATGGCGTATTTTCTCCTTTCTTTGCTGCTTCGAAAGATCTAACAGTTGGAAGTACCGCCAGTGGTGAAACGGACCCGCTCGATACCCTGTGAGCACGAGAAACATGGGCGTCCCGGCCACAGGAATAAAGTTTAGAGGGAGGAGGACAACAAACTCCACGATCTGTCGCAGAGAGAATGGTGCATAGACGGCACTATGGATCGGCTTTCCCAGCCGTTTGACGACATCATCGCCTTGCGGATATAGGACCCGCGAAGTGGTGACCAGTTCCCCGTGGCCCTCATTCACTAGGACAGCATCGAAGATATCCACCAGGGTTTCATCAACAAAGAAAGCTTCGAATAGTGCGGCCACAATTGCAGCGCCTTCTCCTAAGACCAGGACTGCTCCATTGACCCAAGCACCACGGCCTTGAAAGATAGAAAGAAAGGCGACCTGGGGCAAATAGGTAAAGAGGAACAGAATCACGTAAATGAACGCCGAAAGCAGAACAATCGGAATTAGACGAGTCTTGAACAAAGGCCACAGGAAGCGATGCGACGCGAAATAATACACACCCTAAATAGATGCGTCAGTAGTCACGATCAAGTATACCTACTCGGTAGGCAGCAAGCATTGCACTGACGCGAAGAGGATACAGCCAAGCAGCTCTGCTAGGATTCAGCGATCGGGTCATAGCGACAGGCCAAGTCAGAGTGCACGCTAAAAGAAACCACACTGAGATCTATAATACTAAAACTAAGCAGGTGTATCAGCACGCTGACCGAAGCGATAACTAGTACTTCGGCACGAGAGATGATTTCATGGGTATCTTGCGGCTATGGGACCAAGATCCGAGGCACATGATCTTATCGATAAGCCCGGGCGGTCAGGGCCACAGCTATAAATTGAAATTCTTTTCATCGGCTCGCGAATATTTCTTTTTTCTTCTTCCAACTTAAACTGAACACACCTCCCTATTCACTCTGAGGTTCACAACACCATGGGCCCTTGGAGGGGAAATGGGAGGTTAGAGTAACCTGCTGCCTTACCCCAAATTCTTCTTTTTTTTGTGGAGCGTTTGGAAATATTTACAGCGTACACCCTTAATTTTGCGTCGCCTGGTGTAAATTGGCTAATAACCACAACCACCGAGTTAACCCGTACGGTCGTTCATGACATGTAGAATTCCCTGCAAGCTATTGACAATCGCTGTCGGCTCCAGAACCGGCGCCGCTGTGTCCGCCCATCCTTTCCCAGGCCGGTCAATCCAAATAAATGACTTTCATGCCCACGTGGAGCGCCCCTATTATGTCGAAAGGATTGGAGCTGATCACCCAGATGTCTTTCATTTCTGGCACGCACTTTCCCATCCTCTGGGCCAAATATCTGTAGACCTCCGGGGCGGGCTTAAATTTCTGAACGTCATCGACGCTAACAAGGTCTCTTAATGTCTCTCTATGGTGCGACAGTGGGCCTGACTGAAGGATGGACTTGGATACCATATTCGAAATCCCATTGATGAAGATAATGGGCACCACATTCTGAGCCCTTGCCAGCTGACGCCCGGGAACGCGGCCATGTTGTCATGCATGCGAAGCAGCTTATTTGATATCGTCGTTCCCTACCGACCTTCCCCGTATCATGCCTTGCATGGATAAGCGCATTACGTGTGACGTCTTCAAAGGATATGTATCATCCTAGCAACAACAAAAGGAGCCGAGGCTGGAAACGAAGACACTAGCATAGCTCACACATGCTACTCAATCGCCACGTATACTCGAGCTGGTAGCGCCTCCACAAAGTTGCAATTGACTGAGCACGGTCTTTGTCACAACTGACATACTGTTCCAGGTCTCCGGCTACGGATCCGGGCGATAGTATGGTACTGTAAATATCGAAGGCAACGACCGTTGTTTGAGCCATCACGAACGCAGGGTGGATATTCTGGACCAAAGGATTCCTCACGCTAATTTCAGTGTTTAATTAAATATCTGGAGTTCTGTTTGAGGATGAAACAGAATAGACCTGCGACACCAGTTTCAGGTTTAACCCCACGGAGTATGCGACGGATGACGGGAGATGTCAACCGAAACTCCGATTCCAATGCCCTCCGGACTCCATGCCGAAACCCTGACTCCCCGGGATTTCCCTAGTCTAGCTAGGAAGGTTTCGCGCAGTGTCTCAGCACAAATGTTCAGGGAACAGTGGAGACATACGTGAATGAAGGGGACAGTCACAGAAGAACCCTCGGACCGCTCGAAAGTTAGCCTTGTCGACGAAATTGACACGCACAAGAAGCTCTTCAGTGAATTCAGTCCTATCCTACACTCTGTACGGAGATTGGCAAGTACTCTAGGCGGAGGGGCCGCTTGGCCGTATACCGCGCTTGAAAAAAATTTCAAAAACAAATGTCAGCTACCCAGCAATTAGAGGAATGCGAGTCTGTCGCCTTAGCCACTTGGTCAAACTGCCTTCTTGTAAATACGTGATACTGAAAATGATAAGCTGTAGTTTGCACTGTTTTTCAAGACACTTGACTATGCAACCTATGTGATCAAAGCCTTTGAACTTAGATTACCTACCATAATAAGACCTTGCTACATGCATAGGAAGGGGGAATATATTTATGCAAGAAGATTGCCTCAAATTTTTGAGCTAATGGGACATCTTCGATCCATCTTGTGACATTTTCCGATGTGTACACATGCATCCCGAGATATATAATCCGGCATCTACATTTGTGACCCATATAGGCTCAAATCCCGATCGTTCCATAGCCATTGGAAGAAGGAAGAGCAGTGCTATACTTATAACAATTTAAACAATCCCCGCGAGTCTAACCCCCCAAGCCTTCCCAACACCCGTTTTGTTAATCGAGACTGCCCGACAGCATAGACCAGCACCGGCCGGCTTCACAAGCCATCCCCCACAGTCGGATTCGCTACATAAAGGCTTACTACTATAGTAGTATAATAGCACATCTGGCAGTAACCTCTAGATAATTACGCATTAGTAGACACCACTAGTGGCAGCAGCGGGGAGTCATAGCGTCACCTAGTCCAGGTACCTCGGTGGAAGTTTCGACATGTAAGTGTTCTGATCTCACTAGGACCACAATACACGCTAGGTGAAGGGCTACCACTGAACGCAAGATTATCAAGTGAGCTGAAGCCTGATTCGCTTCATAACAGCCGAATAGTCCCGGTACTCACGGAAGCTACAACCTAATTCATCCATCATCGGTGGGACCCCAGGAGAACCCTTCTAGTATATGTTCTTTACTGCTAGGGGGGTGTTGTGGACCTTCATGGCCACTTATTACATAGTAGTGCCCTGTGTGGACTCTGTCATCGTGCATTGATATTAGGGATACCTGTGCCTCAGATACATCACATAGAACTAGCTAACTAGCATGCAAGCAAAACCCGAAATACAATCTATTCTCATTCGCACAGTGGACGAGGAATCCCCCCGAGTAAGGTATTCAAATAGGCTCTATAGGCGTCTCATAGCGAATGAGAAACCAAGAACTAACATTGATAAGGAGTTAAGGCTAGACCAGGCTACCAAGCCTTGAGGATGTTATCTCAATTATCCATGAATAGTACTAGTGATACATCCATCCGCACAGCACAATCGCGCTACCAACGTCTCTTCGTACATCCCAGCCAACATCCATCCTTTCTCTTCCTTTAGTCCGTCTGTTCTAAAAACAGTACAGTTTAATTGAAGGTACGCCACGAACCCAAAAACAGAGCTCGATTCACCTTGAGGTAATCAGAAAATAAGTTTCTATGAGGTGAAGATGACTCGGGAGCCTCGGTCCCCTTCCTAAAGGAGATACCGGTCCGGAACCCTAAAATGGGTCTGCAACGTAAAATCCCAAACAATATACCTAGCAAGTGGATCGACGCCGCATTTGTTAACGTATACCAAGGCACCGAAGCTATTTGGCAATAGCCAGTGCCTGAATCCGGAACCGTTTTCCTGTTGTGGAGATGGCGATCTTTTTACGTGGTGGGTTTGGGGGGGATTTTTTCTCTAGTGTGTTCCGGACTATGGATCATGACTCGGAGGCTCGGAAAATGTATACGAGAGGGTCGATGGATTCATGGCGTGATTCCTACTGGGAAGACTTAGTGGATCTGGGTAGGGACTATTTGTTGCGTTCAAGTTTGGTTACGGGACTGTGCTAATTTGATGGAGACGATCTACTGTTCGTATTCATTTCCGTGGTGGCAAGGAGATTCGTATTGGTGCATTTGTAGTTTATTGAGGTGCCAGTGTAATCTTTCTACTATACATAAAATTGATTTTGATCAGATATCTATGTAGACCTCTGCGTTGTATATTGTACATGAGAACTGAATCTCCGTGAAGCATAATGTCCCGCAGCTTCTGCTGCCACCCTTCATATCAATCAAATACACCGGCCCAGATGCAATTAAACATGTAAGTCCCACATTTGGACAGAAGAGAAGAGTCCGACGATCCGCAGTCAAAACGCCAATAGCAATACAGGAACCAGAAAGGTCATAAGAACGGTAGAAATAAAGCTTGCGGATGGATGGATGGGAGCGGAGAAAAATCATAGGTATCTCTTCTCGTAGATCTCTTCATAGCACTGAACGTGGTCACCGACAGCAAAACTAGTCCAGCCTTCGAAGCCGATACCACATTCGGTGTCCTTACGCATTTCAGTCACGTCCTTCTTGACGTTCTTGAGGGAATTGATAGAGCCTATAAATGTATGATCAGCGTCCAGCTCGCAGCAACGGAGTTTTATCCAGCCAAACAGGACGGGGAGCTTACCATCAAAGATTGTTTCCTGGCCCCGTATTACTCGTACTTTCCTGGCCTTGCTAATTATGCCATTGCGTACCTTACATCCGGCAATGGCTGTCTTCTCTCTTCCTTTGAGCGTAATCTCGAATATCTGTCCAATCTCCGCTTCTCCAGTGACACGGTGACTCACCGACGGAGGTAGCTGTTCGCTTAAGATTGCTTTGACATCGTCAATGAGTTTGTAAATAACGTTATGATCCATGATTTTGACCCCTCGAACTTCTGCCATGCGAGACATGGCAGGGTCGATGGGCATATTGAAGGAGACGATATGACCGTTGGCAGAGGCTGCATGCTCAATGTCGAACTCACTGATTGGTCCGACCTCAGAACGGAGCACATTAGCAAAGACTTCGTTGTTGCCAATTGCAGTTACCGAGTTCAGGACAGCCTCTGCGGATCCGCCAACGTCAGCTTTGATGACAAAATGTACTGGTTTAGGGCCAGATGTCTCCTGGACCGAACTAGCAGCCTCATTGCCCTCGGATTCTTCCTGCCGGCGCCTCTCGAGCAGTTCACGCCGTGCCTCGTTGATCGCCACGGTATCCTGGCCCAATTTTTGAGTCTCGGTTTTGTCTAGTCGATAGTCTACGACGTCTTTGGCTTGCTGCTCGTCAACAGCCTCAAGAAGTTCAGTCCCAGCAGACGGTTGTTCCCTCCAACCGTCAACCTCGACTGGCATGCCGGGAGTAGCTTCGGAGATTGCGACGCCCGCCTCATTCCTGAGAGTGCGTACACGAGCCCAGGTTGTGCCCGCGACAATGATATCACCCGGCCGTAGTGTACCACGTCTGATGAGCACCGTCGCCACACGGCCGTAGCTTTTAGTTGTGCCCTCAATCACCCATCCCTCAGCTTTGCTGTCGACCTCCGCTCGATGGTCGAGAACCTCCGAAAGCGTGACGATAGCTTCTTCGAGTTCCAACATACCCTGACCAGTTTTACCACTTACTCCAATCGCTTGCACGTCGCCGCCGTAGTCTTCGACGTGTACACCGTGGATAGAAAGATCCTGTTTGACTTTCTCAAGATTGACGTTTTCCTTGTCAATCTTACTGATAGCGACAATAATAGGAACCCTGGCTTCCGTGGCATGCTTGATTGCCTCGATTGTCTGTGGCTTGACGCTATCATCTGCCGCGATTACGAGGACTACAATGTCAGTGACGTCTGCACCGCGGCGACGCATATCCAGGAACGCAGCGTGGCCAGGAGTGTCCAAGAATGTGATGGTCTTTCCAGAGGGCATAGCCACGGAAAAAGCACCGATATGCTGTGTAATGCCTCCGTGTTCTGAAGCGGCCACGGACGAGTTTCGAAGCCAATCCAAAATAGTGGTTTTGCCATGATCAACGTGTCCCATAATGGTCACCACCGGTGGTCTGGAGGGTAAAATGGACTTGTCTTCAGGCTCAGGCGCAGATACCAGGTCTTCATCCTCTGCACTTTCGAAAATGGGCTCGAAATTGTATTCGGCTGCGACAAGGCCGGCGGTCTCGGCGTCAAGAACGTGGCTGTATGTGACGCCCTCAAAGCCATATCTTCCATTTGTTGAACAAATTGTGCAGGCCGCACCCCGATGACATCAGCAAGATTGCTAACACTGATGAACTCCGGTAGATACAGTGGAATTGAGGCCGACTCTAACTCTTTTTGCCGAGCCTTTTCTTTCTTCTGCCGTTTGCGTTCCTCGCGGCGACGGCGGCGGTCAGCTTCTTCCTCGTCATCCTCATCAGCCTCGGATTGTCGCTCCCTACGGATATCCCGGCGCTTCGAGGCCTTTTCAGAATGAGTGACGTCGCCATCCTCATTCAATTTGAGCGATGACGAATCCCAGGACCATGGGTCTACCGGAGCATCTTGTTTCTTTGGCTTCGGTTTGGACTGTCGCTCACGACGACGCTCGGCAATCCTTTCTTCTCGAGCTTCCGCTTCTTCCTCTTCTTTTTTGAGATCATACACAAGCCGCGCTCCCACTGGCTTTCCCTTACTAGCCATAAATGTCCTAATGGCATTGTCCCGTCTGGTCATTGCTGCGGAACCACCATGTTCTTGATTCATATCGGACAGCATCTCATGACCCAGCCTCCGGATTTTCAAGGTTTCTTCTGAAGCTCCAGCTTTGCGCGTTTCAGCCTTGCGGGTTCTCTCCATTTTCCGCGCCGGATTCTTGGATGGCCACGACGGCCAAGCCAAATCTGGTCGCACAGCTTTACAGCATGGGCAAGTCTGATGCTTCCCAAAACAGTTATATTGACAGTCCGGGCAGATCCAGTCCGAGGCACGCAGACTTCTCGGTACATATTTGCTATTCACCTCTAAACCTTTATCAGGCTGCAGGGATTGGCTTTCTCCATCTTCGAAAGGACGCCGTCTGTTCTGTCGCCTTGGAGGTCTGTTCCAATCAACCCGCGATTCCGCTCTACGCTGTGATCCACGTAGTTCTTTTTCTTGCAGTCGTCGTTGCTCTTGTTCTTCCGCGGCCTTCTTCGCTAGTAGGGCATCTCGCATCGCTTGTTCTGCTGGACTGAGACCGGCTGGCTTCTGTGCTTGTTTAGTTCCCCAACGAGCGCCAAATTTAGGCTTTGGGGTCGCAACATTGGAGCCCTCTTCGCTACCTGTATTCGACGGAGAGGATTCGGACGAGTTGAAAGCTATGAGGGAAGAACGAAAGCTCCGCCGGGGGAGGTACGGTAATCTCGGAGAGAAAGGAACATCTCTGTGCCTGGCGGCGCAAGTCCACTCAACACCATGACGGCGGGATAACTGTAGAAGAATATAATTAGAGATTTTCTCTAGGATACGGACAGCGGAGTCCAATCAACCGTTTGGGAATTGCTCACCTCCAAAGCCGCACGCCGGTGCATAATGGAGAGACAAGGAGTGGGTTGTCTTGTCACTGGTTTCCCTCGGGGCAAAATTCCGGCCGGTAAGGGAAAGTCTCTCATAGCTCAGCACAACACCCGTAATACTTTCCCGCCCGCCTCACGTGCATCGGCGTCTCCGCCGAATCGGAGGCCCGCATTTCTCATTGCTTCGCGCCATCGTTTATTCTGATAAGCACATCGGGGGATCCTTTTTTTATATTCTACTTTCTCCCTACTCCATTGATCTCTTTCTCTCCTCTCCACCCCTTTCGCTGTTTTAGCCGTGCCCCCAATAGCCCCCGGTTAGCTACTCACTGAATCATCGCCATTATGGAAGAGAGAGCACTCGAGGACTTTGAGAAGAGCGACGGGGCCCTGCGCACCATCAAAGATTTGGGTGCTGGTGCAGCCGGTGGAATTGCTCAGGTTCTTCTTGGTACGTTGTTGAGACCGTTATCAGCATTGCAGGGTTGAGATACCCTTAGTCATTGCAATTTGGTTTATTGCGTGTAGAACTGTAGTTTTATAGTTTCACGAGAACAAACTATATTTTACGCAGCGTGCTTCTTTCCATTTTGTTTTCTTCAGTGTTCTATGAAATAGCGTTGATGATGAGTTGCTAATCTTCGTATAGGACAACCCTTTGGTATGTACTATAGCCGGTGAGGTAGTGGAGCAATCTAACCCCCGCAGATATTGTCAAAGTGCGGTTGCAAACAACCACTCAGTATGCCAACGCCCTCGACTGTGCGAGCAAGATTTTCAAGAATGAGGGTCCTGCCGCGTTTTACAAGGGAACACTAACCCCCTTGATTGGAATCGGTGCCTGTGTAAGTGCTGCAATAGTCATTATTTTTATCGAGACTCGTCGTTCTCGACCCGCACTCGGAGAGGATAGGGACTGACTTCAACTAGGTCAGCGTGCAATTTGGTGCTTTTCACGAAGCCCGGAGGCGCCTTGAGGAATTGAACAAGAAGAAATATGCCGATAGTAGCCTTTCATACGGGCAATATTACATGGCAGGTGGTTTCGCGGGTCTCACCAACTCCGTTTTGTCTGGGCCTATTGAGCATATCCGTATTCGCATGCAGACCCAGCCACACGGCGCAGACCGGTTGTACAATGGCCCTATCGACTGCATCCGTAAGCTCTCTGCTCAGGGAGGCGTCCTGCGGGGCCTCTACCGTGGTCAGAACGTCACCTACCTCCGTGAGATCCAGGCTTATGGCATGTGGTTTTTGACCTTTGAATTCTTGATGAACCTGGATGCCAAGCGCAACAGTGTCAAGCGCGAGGATATCTCTAGTCTCAAGGTCGCTACCTACGGTGGATTGGCTGGCGAGGCGCTTTGGCTGAGCAGCTACCCATTTGACGTGGTGAAGAGTAAGATGCAGTGTGATGGCTTCGGGGCTCAGCAACAGTTCAAGAGCATGACAGACTGCTTCAAGAAGACATATGCTACCGAGGGTCTCGCTGGCTTCTGGAAGGGCATTGGTCCCACCCTGCTGAGAGCTATGCCTGTGTCGGCTGGAACATTCGTCGTGTATGTTTAATTCTTTTCCTTGATTGGAAACGTCTCGTGTGGAAGATGCTAATAATTGGATTTTAGTGTCGAGCTTGCCATGAAGGCAATGGGTTAAATTAACTCCCCGAAATTACCCCCATTGTTCATTCACGTTATATTTTTGTTTCCTACTACGAATTATTGATATCCAATTTTCGTTCACATTCAACAGTGAGGAAAAAGCTATTAGATTTCCTTTTTCTTTGACACGCACAGTTTTGAGTGGGCCGTTTTGGTCATCCGGTTTTAGCATTCAGGTGATATAGATGGCTCAATTTATGGATATGATGTCTTCATGCGTTTTTCTTTTTTTTATTCTCACCCCTGGTCCATGATACTACTATTGGCTCTT
The DNA here is from genome assembly GCF_001792695.1 of Aspergillus bombycis. Lineage (NCBI taxonomy): Eukaryota > Fungi > Ascomycota > Eurotiomycetes > Eurotiales > Aspergillaceae > Aspergillus > Aspergillus bombycis. The sequence continues at coordinate 105,372 of NW_019170082.1, forward strand.
AAGTTGTACGAAAATTTACATTAATAACGAACCTTGCTCGTAGGAGAGGTTCCCTGGGAACTTTGAATCAGCAGCTACTTTGTAAACTTGATCGAAAGCGCGAGAGAATGCACGAACTGTATGCCAGTCCATTGGATGTAGCGCGAATGAGCCGTAAAAGTTTACACCTGACGATAGATATTAAAAGAGGATATGTTGATGTGTTTCCGACCTTAAGAGCCTACAGTAATAATATGGGGTACTCCAGAGATTGGAGTATGCACATCAAAACGGGTATAGCGCTGTTCCTGGATGCCTTAGGCATAATATTCGCCAAGCCCGACATCAAAAGTTCGAGCGGAAAGATAACCCAGGAAGTTATTGCTGGTGGAAATCGGCTTCACAACCTAGCACAGCACAATATGATTGCCCGGCAACTGTGTATGCGGCAGAGTAAGTTTGCTCACGAATTGCGATCATGTTAATGCTCTTTGAAGAAGAACGTCTGCTAATTGCTCTCCGGCCCAGGCCGCCAGCTTCATGCCTTCAACCGCCAGGCTCGGACTCTGAACTCGCTCAACCGATTTTACTCAACTGAACCACCAGTCGACACCACACTTCAGACCCGTATCCAGGAGCGTTCTGCTGAGATCGAGTCCCGCTATCAAAATGATGCCGTTCCCGAGAGAATCTCGAGGAGGCGTGCCGAACAGTTAGCCTGGAAGGCACGAGGCGAACGAAGTAAGCCTTCGCAATTTTACAATTCGAAAGGGCAGCCATCCTTGGAGAATATCGACTGACTGTGTGCTTCTTTTCATAGGATACAAATTCCAAGACCTTGGCAGCAGCGTGACAGACGCCTACAAACCAGAGGATATCCTCCGGAACCCTCCTAAGCCTTCCGACATTACCCTCGAACTGCTCCTTGCTTCTCAGACACACCTCGGACACTCAACGTCCCGCTGGAACCCCCAGAACTCGCGCTATATCTTCGGTATTCGAGACGGCGTCCATGTCATCTCCCTGGACGTGACCGCGGCGTACCTGCGTCGTGCGGCCAAGGTGGTAGAGGAAGTCGCAGCCCGCGGCGGATTGATCCTTTTCGTCGGTACACGGAAGGGACAAAAGAGATACGTGGTCCGCGCCGCAGAGATGGCCAAGGGTTACCACATCTTCGAGCGATGGATTCCCGGCAGTTTGACCAACGGACAGCAGATCCTGGGCCACTGCGAGACCAAGGTCGTGAATGCTATGGATGACGAAATCCCCAAGTACAGGGAAGCTTTGGCCGACCGTTCGGTCCTCAAACCTGACCTGGTGGTCTGCCTGAACCCGCTCGAGAACGTCGTCTTGCTCCACGAGTGTGGCCTCAACAACGTCCCTACCATCGGTGTCATTGACACGGATGCTGATCCTACCCGCGTCACATACCCCATCCCCTCCAACGACGACAGCATGCGTGCCATCGGTGTCATCGCTGGTGTCCTGGGACGGGCAGGAGAAGCTGGTCAACAAAGGAGATTGGAGAACGCAAAGAACGGAGTCCTAACTTACCCACCCCTGACTCCTGGAGACCTCCTCTCCGAAGAGCGTCTGGCCGAGCTCGCCCAAATCGAAGCAGGAAATACTGCTGCCAACGCTGAGGCCGCCGAACTTACCAACAAGCTCGATGAGGCCGTGCAGTCCATCGAAACCGAGCAGCCCGCCGAACCCCAACCCGAGCCCCAGGCCAAGGCCCAGGTCCCAGAAACCGAGAAGCCCACCGAACCCCAACCAGAACAGCCTAAGGCCCAGGCCCAGGCCCAGGCCCCGGAAACCCCCGTTAAGGACCAGTAATGAAGAGCATTTCGTTGGCGTTGCTCTCTTCCTGTCTTGATTTCTTTTTTCAACCTTATCTCTCTGCTTACGTGTGAGCCTTGAAGCAAACTTATGGGACTGTAACTGTATAGAACATTGTAAATTCCTTGATTCGCCTGGTGTTATAACAAACATGTATTACCAATATGACGCATTTAGTGCCTCTTTTCTCGACCATCGGGTTATGTTCAGTACCGTTTGTTTGTCTGTCTTGGAAACAACTATATCACTCTTATCTCTGGAAGTACTCTTACCTTAGCACATATAGGCTATGCATAATGAATCCAAACAAGATGATTAAGGTCGCGTATTCCCAAGCAATGCTAACAATTTGAGATAACTAGTACGTATCTCTAGTAGTGACGTACGTAACTTACCAACCAATACGCATAAGTACACATGGAAAGACCAAAACGCACGACATCCGATAGAAAATTAACAGAAACCCGAACATGTCGATCACCATCGAAGAATATCTCGAAGCAAAGCAATCTATTGGGCGCTTGTGCATTAGACCGGAACGTTAATATAGGGGTCATGGCCACGACGTTGAGAGAACCCCGCTTCAATTAGGTGGCCTTACGTTTTCGTCAGGCGAAGGGGGATACAGAGCGTAGGGAATACACAAGCAAGGAGAATTTCACGACGGGAGGCCTACCCTTGGGATCTGGAATCGCACGGATGTAGTACAAGTCTTGCAATTGGTGGTTTGTTAGCTGGTTGGGGCGGTGGATGGGGTGACAGTTGCATGTAGTGTGGGTAGATTAAGTCCGGAGTGGGTGGGTTTTTGAGCATTTCAATACGATGGAGATCATTTGTAGAAGGGAAAGGGTCTAATCTTGGCCGTTTACTTTTGTTGAAGAGATGGAGGCTCATATTCACATCGATTCAAGTAGACAATAGTCTAATTCAAGGTAGCAAGAGTTATAATTGTATCAAAAGGCCAATGAACAACGCGTCTTATCGTAAATGAGCTAATAAGCCCAGATGTAGCAACAAAATGAATAGAAAACAAGATAAAGTATATCCCCAGAACATGTCCATGTGAAGCAAGGCAGAGACAGAAAAATATAAGGAGAATCGTGCGAACCCGGCCAGCCGAACGAGGTAGAAGTCGAAAGGAGCTAGTTCACGTGTCGTGGAGAGGGATCATCGTGGAGAAGCGAGGTGACAATGATAAATTTACCGCTTGAGGAACTGGCCAAGCTGATCCATCATACCGTTGCCGGATCCACCCTGAGGCTGGCCACCGCTATATTGGCTGCCACCGTAGCCACCATACTCTTGCTGCTGCTGCTCGTGCTCCTTCTTCTCCTTGTGCTGCTTCCAGCCGTCCTGCGCGATGTGACCTAAGATAGCTCCACCAACCGCACCGAGGAATCCGTGCTCAGCCTTGTGGCCGGCGAAGCCACCTGCCAGACCACCGGCAAGAGCACCACCGAGGCCACGTTCACCGTCCTGAGCACCGCCGGGGGCCTGATCACCGGATCTGTGGGAACCAAAATTAGTTGGTTGGTCCAGTAGTGTAAAGGAAGATGCTGATGAAGATACATACCCTCCGTAGCCACCCTGCTGAGCATATCCTTGCTGCTGGCCGCCATAGTGCTGCTGACCGCCGTAAGACTGCTGGTGGTGCTCAGACTGTCCGCTGCCGCCGTAGTAGTCGCTGGCAGCGCCAGAGCCGGAGCTGCCGCTACGGTCGTATCCCTGATCGTATCCAGAAGACTGTCCGTAGCCCTGCTGCTGGTAGCCGCCCTGAGGGGGGTAGCCACCCTGCTGACCGTAGCCTTGCTGGCCTTGGTTGTAGTAGCCGCCGCCCTGCTGGTTGTACTGATCGTAGCCAGACATGATGTGTAGTGTAGAGTTGGATGTAGGAAAGTTGAAGGAGGTTTGAATGGATGAAGGAGTGATGGATGAGTATGAAGATAAGACCGAGAGAACGGGGCAGTTGGGACCTTTTTATAAGAAGATGGGTTGGCCACTTGATAGGATGATCTATTAAGAGCACAGGGCTGAGTTTCTGATGACAAGAGGGAAACGACCCCACCATGCGCCCAAGGCAAATCTTCCCCCGTGTGCCAAGCCCCAATGTTTCCACTTGTTCTCAGCGCCCCAATAATACCGGACTTTCAGTACGGGTACGGTCAACTTCAAGGCGGTGCAAGTGCCTTGTGTGTATGGCAGTGGCGTCTGCCTGTCAGCCTGTCACCTCGTTCTGAGACTCCCTCCACGATCGCTATGCTCTAGTGTGTGGTTTAAGGTGATTCGATGGACTTCCAAGACAGATTCGCAACAAGCGCGCGGGGTGGCTGTGTCACCTGTGGCCATGTGTTGCGTCCCGTGCTTACAGGGCTGAGTAAGGCTGTATTATTGTGACCATCTCAGGTTGGACGGATGCCCCGCCAAACTTTCAACGATCGTCACGATGTTACCTTCATTCGGTAACTTTGAGAAAATTCCATCGTAACTTGGCTGGTTGCCTACGAACCCAAGGCTCTCGGCGGAGAAAACGAATGCCCTTTTTGGTCTAGTGATACAAAGCCGAGGCAGCACTAGTATATGTTGGCTACCATTTAACTGGTGCAGTTGATCCCACATACTCGTCTTGGTAGTAAGAGTCCAGTTGTACTTTGTACTCACCCCCGCCATACATTGTTAACAGGTATATACATACTAGTAATCATATACAGTAGCACCTCACAGCCACACACTGCGGCTGTGCCCTATCAACAACTGCATGACGTCAATTCTTCGATGAATTGCAGGTTCAAGGGGATTATCTCATTCTGATCTTATTCTGATCGCAGCATGAGAATACTAGAAGCTTCTATTCTCGGAACCTCGGGTTCTTGAAAGTTGAATCAACAACTTGCGGTCCGGGCTTGCCGAACCCCTCCGGTACAACTCGGGAGGGAGGTATTATACCCACGTACAGAGTATGTACTATGTATGTACATACTGTACGAGGTAACACGGTATTACCCACGTTCCTACCAGGCAGCCATATTCTTTACCCATGTTTCTCCCTGTTAGACGAGGCCGTCTACCGACTTTGGTATGAGTACGTACCGCAATAGTGGAGAGTAGCTAATCTACCTGAGGGGCGAAGATGCACTATAATTGGATACTGTGAGCGCTACTCCTAAAATAGTTTCCAGTATCCCGGGCCCCTCGGCCCTTAGCACCACCCGGTGCAATGAACAAGCAGCGACGAGGAACACGACGTTCAGGAACACACGGCAAGTATAGCCTCATTATGCTTGTTCCTGAGTTCTAGACTCTCGGCTGCTTCCGGACTGAGCCACGGCCCCTGATGTTCTGTGAGTCGATCTACTAGTGTCCAGAGCTGCTAGCTACGTATGGCAGGTTGATGATCCAGCCATAGAGAATGAGTTGCCTTGCACTAGTTTCGTCATCGGGCAAGATTTCAGCTGCTATCAACCAACGCGCGAGGCTGAGTTTCTATCAACACCCTTGGTCTCCAAAGTCTTTGCGGCTCATCAATGTGGCTTAAAAAACAGTGTCGCCTGTTGACGGTTGGATATATAGTAATATGGACTTATATTCCACGTATATCACGCATGTCGTGTAACTTGACTGAATGTCTTGAGCTATGTCATCACCTACATATCCAGCTCATACATGACTGCCTTATCAATGAACCGGCATATCCCTTGCGTCTTTAACACTTTGAAATCAACATCGGCTTCCTCCGAGAACCTCTGGTTTCTATCCTCAGATCTAGCGAGCGATACACTCATGACGACAATCAACTTCACTCAGTAGCTAGCAATAGCGGCGTGATAGAAGGGCCCTGGTGTTAATATACTAGTAAGCGTGCAGGCAGTGTATATTTCTTTCTGGAACGGTCAAACTCCAAGAAACGCAACCAAGGTTTCAACTTATTATGGCTGTTGCTCTGTTTCGGTGGTTAATATGGATGCCATGAAATGTGGGTATGGTACCTATGCACTCCATGTTGGAACTGTTGTGGGGCCTCTGATGAATAGCCATAGATGCTACTAGTACTAGTTGTGTGTATATATACTTAAGCGAGTAAAAAATTGCCCAGTGTGATATTAGGAATACATGTTTTTTCCATATGCCTGTGGGTTGGTGGCCAACATCATACATTGTATTGTATAGCCTTGCCTCAATTGATTGCCATAGTTCCAACAAACAAGATCTTACTACAGATAGGATCTGACAAGCAAACAAGTTCTATGAAACGTGACAGCTTGTACTAACCAACCTTTGGATACATTCCTGGGGAATGTCCTGCTCAAGATAGGGGTTTAAATAGGTATGCGGGGTATGGAGCTTGTTTTTCATACATAATCATCCATCACCAACTTCTTCACTTTCCCTAGTATTAAAATTCAAATCTCTTTGTCGCCCAACGCAATAGATCAGCCCTAACCCTCCTATCATCATACTACATAAGGTCCAAGCTTCCCACCATTACATCCTGCACGCGCAAACTGCGGGTCACCAGGACACACACGCTTACTCCATCAGTCGAAACACATTTCAAACCCAGCCATACCAAAGATCCATCGCGAACAAATAAATATCTCAACTCAAAAATCAGACGTCTGGGGAAAAGCCCTCATCATGTGACTTCCGCGGCTGCATGGACGATCAAGAAGACGGCAGACCCGGATTGGCTCAGCGCGCGAAGGGTCATACTAACAGCCTAAGATCCAATATATTTACTTTTTGCGGGTCGCGCCTGACCTCCTAACAAAACCACTCACCCCGTGCTAGCAGGGTGTCTATTGAGGACCTATGACGAATGGCTCTTCAACCCGGCTCATGGTGTTCGTCGTGGTATCCACTAGATCGGATATAAAGCTGTTCATCTTAGGCAGATGACCGGATCAGCAACCCCCCTTGTGCCGAATGATGTAGGGCTGTCGTGCGGCTGGTGGAGATAATTTGCGGTATGGCATACGCGTGCGGATATTTTTTTTCTTCTTTTCTCGGGGGGGTATTGTTGATATAATGCTTTCTTTTTCTTTTTGGCTATGGAGTTTAAAAGGGGGTGGAGTTCACCTGAGCTGTTTTATAATGCTTTTTCCCCCTTCTTTCTGTTCTCTGGTTAGGCCTATAGACTAGGTTAGCTAGCTGGCACAAAATGGCTACTACTCTTTATTTACTTTTGCATCTTTTTCTTTTCTCAGCTTTGCACGGGCTAACATATGCCTCCTACCCCCCGACAGTATATCTCATCCGTCATGGAGAAAAGTCAGGCGATCCCCTAGACAGTGGACTAAACGCAGATGGTTGGAAACGAGCCGAATGCGTCCGGGGCGTGTTCGGGGAAGCCTCACCTTACGAGATTGGCCATATAATGGCACCGCATGTTAAGAAAAGCAAGTATTCTCTGCAACCCTACAAACCCCTAATCTGAACACTACACACAGCACTACACACAAAGAGCAAAATCATCTGCCCATGTACAGGATAATTAACCAATCCGACAGATGGAGAACACAGACGCTCCTACGAGACCGTCCTCCCACTCGCCACAGACCTCGGTCTAACCGTCGACACCTCCTGCAAGCGGAACAAAGTCCACTGCGTTGCGAAAACAGTCAACGACTATGACGGACCCGGCAATATCCTGATCTCCTGGCGGCATAAAAAGATGAGGGAGTTGGTTCAGGCGTTGGGGTATGATGATGCGCCTGAGTATCCGGACGATCGGTATGTTGGTCTTCATATTCCTCTTGGTATTGATCTTGGTGGTTGAGGAGCTGTAAAAAAAAAAGGCGTTAATTATAGGAGGAGAGTTCTTTGTACTGACTGGGCCGTTCTTGTAGGTTTGATCTGATCTGGACCATTCCGTTCCCGTATGACAATATCACGGACATCCGGAGCGAGGACTGCCCAGTGTTGGATATTCCTGAGGAATTGACGGTTGAGCTTTGATGATTCATTGCGTGCTAATACCCTTTTTATACCCATAAACGAGGAGGACATAAGTCGTCATATGCTACATGGCTGGAACTAGTAGCCTGGATTTGGATACAGCACAGGAAGTGCAACATGTTTTGGGGGGGGGGGGGGGGGGGGGTTCTCCCTAGATATATGTCGCCACACCCGTTGACAGATAAGGTATGGAAGATACAGCAGGGTGTTTTCGCATCGGAGCTTGCATAGGCATCCTTAGATTGGATTAGATTGAAGATGGATAGTGGAATGCCAATTGGGTCACGGATATGTGCTAAACCAAGAGGAATACTGCGTGCGTATTTGCTCTCTTGTATCTCAACAAGGATAAATCGGATCGGTGAGGTGTTCAGTTTTGAGTTATTATTGGGCGGTCACTGTTATGTATACCACAAAAGAATTATATTCTATGTAGGGCGGTCAGTCAGGTTGATATTGGAGTAAAGTGGATGATCTCATACAGAGAAATGCCGTCGTTGTATGGGGACATTTAACCACAGAGCAAAGCACCTCTTCCATTGACCAATTCCGGCTTCAGTTAAAATTAGTAGATCTTGGATATTAGCGAGAAGTATGGAACTGAGACACTCAACACAAATAAAGTTAGAATAAGTTAGTCGATATGATAAGTCAGCAAACCCACGATGTGGCAGGCGGTGAACAACCAGCAAAAAGCAAGCGGAGAAAAAGAACGCCAAGATTTCGAACCGCCCACCCAATTTTTTCAAGAGTATCGCGTCCATGCTTCGAGAAACCCCCCTCAACGTCCAGGTGACAATCACCCAATCCTACATAATACCCGGAACGGAGCTGCTGTGAATCTCCGATTCAAGTGGGAAGAAAATGGATGATATCGAGGTATGTGGGCTTGCTTCCCTTTGTTCGTCCATGATTCTTGTGGTATTGCATTCCGGCCCCAGAATTGAAAATTGACGATCGGGAAATTTTTTGGCTCTACAGGACCGCTTGCGTAGCCACGCCCAGGCTTTTGATGGCCTCTTGTCGTTGATTCCGGCGAAATACTATTATGGGGAGGATGGTAGTGTATGTGTTTCTACTGCCTGCTGTCTTTGATACCTTTTGTCCCGTTTTCCCCACGGTCTCCGGCTTGTTCTGCGCCAGGCGTGGCTGACCACCCATATCCTTTATAGGACCAATGGAAACGCAAGAAGCAGACGAAAGAGGAAGCTCGTGAGGCGAAACGGGCGAAATTGGACCCCGATGCCGCGAAGACCGCTAAAGACGTAATGGAAGAGAACGCCCGGAAACGCAAGCGTCAAGAAGATGGTCAAAATGAGGCCGCATCGTCTGAGGATGAAGAACTCGGCTCAGAAATGCCTAAGGAAGGCCTGAAGCGGGCCGACGCAGCAAAGAAACAGAAGCAATCCGAAGACCCGGCGAAGTCAGAAGAGGCAGAAGCACGTAAGAAACTAAAGGAAGAGAAGAAGGCACAGAAGAAGGAGCAACAAAAAGAGAAGAGGAAGCTAAAGAAGCCGCCAAGAAGGAAAAGCAGAAAGAACAGCAAGATAAAGAGGCTAAAACAGCTGCTGCAGATGCTGCACAGAAGCCAGAGTCTAAGTCTGCCAGTGATAAGAACAAGAAGCAAGAAAAGCCACCTGTAAAGGATCACAATAATGATGATGACGTTGATGAAGAAGAGGCCGAAGGTCTCGCTCTCGAGTTCAGCCCAGAGCAAACAGAACAGTCTTCCTCTTCTTCTACCCCCAACTCCCCTGGTTTCGATGCCTCCGCTCTTCAATCGGGCGCCTCTTCGATATCTTCTATTGTCCCTCCATCTGCTCCTAACGATGCCTCTAAGGACTCATCATCCGATCAAAAGCCTCTCAAGTCCACACCCGAAGAGCTCAAGCAACGACTACAAAAGCGTCTTGATGAGCTTCGCGCAGCCCGTCATGCAGACGGGCTGAACGGCAAGCCCGCGAGGAACCGCCAAGAGCTGATCGAGGCCCGCAGACAGAAGGCAGAACAACGCAAGGCGCACAAGAAAGAGCTACGACAGAAGGCCAGGGAGGAAGAGCAACGGGTGAAGGACGAGGCATTGGCCCGCCGCTTCTCCCCAGGTGGGTCGGGCTCTCTTCTCGCCTCGCCTCGCTCCCCAGCCGAGTCGGTGGGTTCTAGCGCTGCTAATTATTCCTTCGGCCGTGTCGTTTTCGCCGATGGCCAGACTGCTGATCCCAGTCTGAACAACGTGCGCGATCAGCCCAAGCGCCATGGCCCCCATGACCCCGCTTCAGCCTTGAAAGCCGTTGAGGCTAAGAAGGCCCGATTGGATAGCATGGACGACGAGAAACGTGCTGAACTCGAGGAGAAAGACATGTGGCTGAACGCCAAGAAGCGCGCTCACGGTGAACGAGTCCGGGATGACACTTCACTGTTGAAGAAGGCTCTTAAGCGTAAGGAATCTGCCAAGAAGAAGTCCGAGCGTGAATGGAAGGAGCGCATAGAAACCGTTCGCAAGGGCAAGGAAACGAAACAACAAAAGCGCGAAGACAACCTCCGGAAACGCCGCGAAGAAAAGGGTAACAAGGGCAAGAAATCTGCCGCAGGCAAGAAGAAAGCTAGACCCGGTTTCGAGGGAAGCTTCAAGGGCAAATCTGGAGGAAAGAAATGAACAGTGACTAGTATGTAATACCAACTTATGTATCTAAAAAGAAAGATATCCTTCCGCAGCAGCCCTTGATGATGAGCACTTGCTCTGCGGAGAACAAAAGTGATCAAAAGGTAAAAGAAAATCGAGGAGTGTGGGAATTGGTGTTTGGGCTTCTTTGGGGGGTTATCTTGTTATTTGTGCATATGTGCATAGGCAGCGATTCACCTGTTGATATTCATAAATTTCAAAGGAGTTTTCTTGGTTTCATCTCATCTCTTTTGTAGGGGACCTTTAAAAGATTTGAAATAAAAGAAAATGAAGTACTCTTAGATTTATTCCCTAACAAAAACAGTATAGAAAACAGGAACAAGCCATGCAGGATTTCCCTCCAACATCAAGACAATAAAAGAACAGAGCCGGAATTCTAGTGACTGGGATCCCCTGTGAACCCGACTAGTACATCTGGTAATGAAGCAGGCTAAGCGTTAGATATGTACAAAGTGGGAAGATGAGGGTGTCGACCCTTGGATATCCTCTGAAGGAAAAGTTTGTCTTTCCCTTATCTGATTTTTATGATAAGATTCTTTTGAATCCATCTTATCTAAGGTGGATTTACGTGATGTGACACCGGATTCAAGAGTGTCCTTGTGATATGAAAGCAGCTGGTATTGTTTTAACGGTAGGGAGCGTCAGCTCTGGCAGCGGCGGCAATTTCAGGCTCCCACTTGTCACCGTTGGCCAGGAGCTTCTCCTTGTTGTACAGCAGCTCCTCACGGGTCTCGGTGGCATATTCAGCATTGGCAGCTGTGTCGCAGCAGGTCAGTCACGGTATTCAAGAGATCTAATCCTAGGATGGCTGGTGCTTACTCTCAACAATGGCATCAACAGGGCAGCTCTCCTGGCAGTAGCCACAGTAGATGCACTTGGTCATATCGATATCATAACGGGTCGTCCGACGGCTTCCGTCCTCACGTTCCTCGGCCTCGATGGTGATAGCCTGAGCAGGGCAGATAGCTTCGCAAAGCTTGCAAGCGATGCAACGCTCCTCACCGGTGGGATAACGGCGCAGGGCGTGTTCGCCACGGAAACGAGGGGAGATGGGGCCTTTCTCGAAGGGGTAGAAGATAGTGTAACTGGAGTATGATATCGCATCAGTCAAGCTGTTTGACCGGTCGAGAGCCCCAAGTAGCATGTCCCAGCACGCAATCAGGATATACAGCAGTAGTATATGACCGCAAGGGATACCAATTGGCCCTAGGCGACTGGAAGAGCTTGATAAGGCGCGGGAGAGGGCGACTTACGGTGGTCTGAAGAACTGCTCCAACACGACGTACATGCCGCGGAAAATCTCCGACATGAGGAAGTATTTGCTGGCCTTGTCCAAGGAGGACTCGGTAGTCTCGTCCCATTTCTTGGGGGGAGCCAGACGGAAGCCGGATGGAGGGGGACCAGCTGGGGTAGCAGCCCGGCACACCGAGGAAGAGAAGTTTGCGGTTGAACCTAAGGGACGGAAAGAAGAGGTCAACAGAGAAGGCGCAGGCCGGCGGTAGGCGACCAGCCTCGCGACCGACTTCGAGGAGGCCATGGCGGGGGATGAGATAGCGGACTGGAGAAGAGGAATGGAGTGGTGAGGGGAATCAATTGGGGGGTCAAAGTGGGAACAGGACAACTGGGAAGAGGTTCACGAAAGTCGCTTTTGGTGGTTTGCCGGCGGCTTAGGTCATTTCTTTCTGCCGCCCCGTGATTGGCCGGCCGCAGGTTTTTGCTTCCCCCGAGCCGCAACGCCAAAGCAGAACTTCAGAAACTCCAAGTCTCATAAGTCCATCTTTCCTACCACTCCCGACACTACTCTCTCGTCACCACCGCCCTCCCTTTCTCTTTCCTACTTAATTCCCCGGCAATTGCGCCTTTCTTCCACTTCCTCTTAAACCGACACAATGTTCCGTTCCGCTGTTGTCCGCTCTTTGAGGGCCTCCGTGCCTCGTGCCGTCAGGGCCCCGGCTACCTTCCAGATCCGCAGCGCTCCTGCCGCTCAATTCGCTCCTCGCTTTGCCTACCAGGGCGTCCGTCTCTACTCCGCTCCTGCCGGTCTTAACAAGGAGGAAGCTGAGGGTCGGATAGTCAACCTTCTGAAGAACTTTGACAAGGTACGTCGACTTACTTTCCCGCCTCGGAAACGAAGACCATCCCAGAATCATCTACGGGAAACTTGAAAAATGGCTAATGTATCCAATTATCGCATAGGTTTCCGATGCCAGCAAGGTTAGTTCACATTTGTTGCCTCCGGGCGTTTGATGGGCCGGTTTAGACCCGCACGCAGAGCAGTGAACTAAGGGAATCAAATCTATCAGATCAACGGCGCTTCTCACTTCGCAAACGACCTTGGACTTGACAGCTTGGATACCGTGGAGGTTGTTATGGCCATTGAGGAGGTATGGATATCGCACGTTCCCTATTATATTGGCCTGGAGTTGAATCCTGACGTTTTATCTCGAACAGGAATTCAGCATTGAGATCCCCGACAAGGATGCCGATGCCATCCACAGTGGTAAGTCTTATCTGAATGAGGCCCTTTGATGGGCAGAATACGGTGATCGTCCATATACTCATCTTTTGATACAGTTGATAAGGCTGTTGAGTACATCCTTGCTCAGCCCGATGGTAAGTCATGCCTTGCTTTGACAATGTCAACGTGTATGAGTTGACCACGACTAACTGGTATCGCAGCCCACTAAATTATGTAATACGAAGGTCTGAATGATTTTGCGGGTTAGATAGAAAAGAAGGGGACGGTGGCGTGCATCTACATGGGGTCTCAGCGTGGAAACGCTACTTGTATGCTGATACATGCCGGTGTTGTTTCACCCTACTATATCGTGTATATCATCTTGAATGCAGTTTGATTGATTACTGTTGGGTGTGCGTTGCTACCAGGCTTCCTGAGGACCTCGCTATGCGTGCGCCAATATTTTGATATAAACCGCTCTAGCATGTAGGACTGGTGTTGTACGTTCGGTGATTGAATTGATGCGGGTCTCAAGATGGATTGGGCATGTTGTATATGCCATCCAGCCTCTTGAAATTTAAGACAAGTTAAGAGTGGATCTGAAACGGTGTTGCTCTGACGACTTTCACGAAGGATGACGTGGAGCGGAACAAGTGGAAGCGAACAAGACAAAATCTTAGAAATATACACGGATAAGAGGGGGGAAAGCCTGTAGCTGGAATGGTTTTCGTTCGATAGTTATTGTGTAAATAGATGATTCAATGGTTGCATATCTGTGTGTGTGTGTGTGAGAGAGAGAGAGCCAATGCTCTATATAGAGATTGGAACTTATGGGTCCCCTCCAGGTTAGATAAATTATGACATGGTTTTTGTGGTCCGTCACCGGAGAAGCATTGACGCTAAGGGGAGGAACAAAAGTTGGAAATGAGCCGTTAACTTAATACCAATCGAGAATTTCTTGGACTTCCAAAACACCATCGGGGTTTCTATTCTGGTGTCTGTTTGGCGCAAGGGACTCCATCTGGCCAGCCTGAATTTATTCCTATTGATCGACCGTTTCGGGACAGTTCCAGTTGCAACACTCTCCGCCTCGTGTCCTTCTTCCTCCTCCTCTTCCTCCCACTCTCTCCCCCCTGACAATTACCCGCCCAGCAAACTTTCGGGATATTCTTCCCTCACCCGTCAAGCACGCTATCTTCAAAAAATCTGGTAAACGGTCTATGTCGCAGGTCATAGCGGTATAGATTCCGGTTCCTGACATTCTTCCCGACCGTTCTTTCGCTCTCCTTTCCGCTCCCGAACTCCGATCCCCTATCTCCTCATGGCCTCAGCCGGGGGCTTGACTCGCCGACGAGGTGGCGGTCGAGTCGCTGGCGCAGACGAGAACGATGACAGCAGAGTCTCCTCGCCAGTCTCCAGAAATGGTTCTTCCTTGGACAACCGTATCCCCGAGACGTCGTTCACCAGTGCCGAGAATGGACACAAGATCGCATTCGACCCCAGAGACCTCAGCGAGACCGAGGAACGAAGCAAGCAGCCCAAGCTGACGTTGATGGAGGAAGTACTACTGCTGGGGTTGAAAGATAAACAGGTTAGTCTTGCGCCCGTACCTACTCGTTTACGCCAGGGAATGGCGCGTTGCGATACCCAGTCTGGATGCTGACGCCGGTTCGGGAAATCTCTAGGGTTATCTGTCTTTCTGGAACGAGAACATTTCGTACGCTTTGAGAGGATGTATTGTGATAGAATTGGCCCTCCGCGGTCGTATTAGCATGCAGAAGGATTCTTCTCGACGGCGCTTCCCCCTGGCCGATCGTGTGATTGAAGTCGTCGACGATACATTGACTGGGGAGGTCTTGCTGGACGAGGCGTTGAAGATGATGAAGTCGAGTGAGAAGATGAGTGTGAACTCCTGGATTGATCTCATGAGTGGTACGTACGACTTGATGCTCTCTTATGTTCGATGTTCGAGAGGGCCCCGGGTGCTAACGGGGGACGCGTGGCAGGTGAAACATGGAACTTGATGAAGATTGGCTACCAGTTGAAGCAAGTGCGTGAACGTCTGGCGAAGGGTCTTGTCGACAAGGGCATTCTTCGTACCGAGAAACGCAATTTCCTCCTCTTTGACATGGCTACACATCCTGTCGCCGACGGCGGCGCGAAAGACGACCTCCACCGTCGGGTGCGCAATGTGTGCAGCAATCGAACTGTGATTCTTCCGCCTAACCAGTGGCTTCCTGAGGACTCCGAGTTCCGCTACCTGCGGACGATCACGATGGTATGCGCAGCTTACGCGGCGAACGTCTTGGAAAACGCTCTGGTCACAATGAGCCATGAGGCTCGGGAGAGAGCCTTTGCGCAGGTGGATGAGTTACTGGCAGAGTACTCCCAGTGGCCATTTGCCCGGCGGGCGGGTGGTTCGCAGGCAATTGGAGCTAATTTGGCGGGGGCAATCAACGAGGAGGTGAACAAGGCCAAGGACAGAGAGCTTCAGTTGGAGGTATGCTCGTTTTCCTTCTGCAGACTATTGACTCGCAGCCACTAACGAAAGCCTCACAGATTGTTGCAGCATGTTTGAGCGTTTTCACTAGACTCGACTCCTTGCTTTAGGAGCTTTCTTCTATCACCACCCTCTGTCCCTCCACTCTTTGCCTTCGCCGTCCATCTTATTTATTCCCCTGATCCCTCTCCCAGAAAATTTCAGCAGGAGTTCTTCTTTTACTTTGCTATTTTGGCTACTTAGCAGTAGTTTCCGGCATGCGGTTGGAATTGGGCGGAGTGACTTTATATGATTCAGCCGTCGAATACGGTCCTATGCATTCTTCTACGAAATGTTCGATTTCTCTGATCTCCCTCGATCTGTTCTTGTCTGTTTATCCATGGCTTTCTTTCCCGTCGACCACGTTAGCATTACGAGCATATCCTTTCCGTTCAGATGATCAGGGCATGTGTATTCCATAGAATCGCGCACGAAGCATACCTAGCCATCAACGCAAGCCAAAATTATGGACAAAGAGAACCAGAAAAGCACAAGAGAAAGGGAAGACACAACCAATCATTCCATCATCCTTTACAAGGCCCGCATCCCATGTCCCGATTGATAAAAAAAAAAAAGGCGAAGCCAACTGGTTTGCGGCTCAAGGGAATATGAAAAAGAAAGAGCAACAGACAAAAGCAAGAAAGTAGGAGGAGAATAGGCTGGAACAGTGTCTTCATGATTTTCCTTTTTTCATCCCCTTACTATGTTTCTTTTTCTTACCCTTCTTGTCTACGAACTTATTTTTACCGATTTTTGCCCATCTAATGAATCGATCAATTAACTTCTTTTCTTCTTCATGATGTTTATTCATTGATGGCTGTTGTACCTTATCTTGCTGATCTGTTTCTCTGATCTGAAGATCACTGTCTTACTCCCTCTTTTACTTCTTGCCTTTCTTGTGTATATCAGGTTCGTGGAAGGTGAGTGCTGATTGTTTCGTTCTCTTGAGGTGTGTATGCTTGAATTTGTCTATTTTGCCCTTTTTTCCCCCTCCCATGTTTGGCTATGGTTTAAGAACCGTTTTCTCTACGTTCTGGTATGTCGTTATTTAATGTGAGTATTGTTGATATTGATCATGTTTATGTTGGAGTAAGTCGTAGATTAGGACTTAAAGAGTCTAGGCTACCAAGTACGAAGATAACAGTGTAGCATTCTACATGAAAATCAGAAAAGTCAACTAAATGCCGCTCGATGCTATGGAATCAATGTACTGAATGTGAACAAACAAATAAAAGAAATATCCGAAAAGATGAGATAGAGAAAGATAAAGATCAAATGTTCACCCGGAAGACCATCATGCCTCCTCTCCTACCTCCACCAGCACCAGCTGCCTCAGACGCTAGGACATCCACTCCATGGGCCAGATCTACGATACTCTGAACCCGACCTCGGATGGAACCCTCTTCGACTAGTTCCGCAATGCGGGCTAGTGCTTTGCCATCCGGGTTCAAGGCGACGAATCGACTGAACAGACCTTGTTTCTGGGTCTGGGCTTCTCTATCGGCGGTCTTGGGCTGAACGGCTGTATCGTCTACGGCGGTCAGGACGATGCCATTGTTTTTGACGACGTCGGATGAGTGGGCGAGATTGAACATCTGTTCTCCGGCGCAGTCGAGGATGATGTCGACTGGATCCCATTTGTTCTTGCGGAAGATCTTGGCGAGGTCGAAGTCTTGCGGTAAGGGGAGCGCGGCGTCGATGACCTCGTCCACCTGGACTTGGTCGCGTAGGAAGCCGTCGTGCTCCGGGCATGAGCAGGTGGCGCAGATCCATGGCCGGTAGTGTGGAAAGAGGGATCGAGCTCGGAGCAGTTGAAGCGCCTGGGCAGCGACCTCGTTCTCACGGGCATTGGTCACCAGAATGCGCAGCTCACGATGTGCATCGCCGTTGTCGAGGCCCCCGTATGTGAACAAAGCCTGCCATGCTGTGAGAGCAGGTCCAGGGATGGTAGATGCCTCGGCGGCGCTGATATTCTTCGGCTTCAACGCGATCTCATCTTCGGTTGCGAGTGTATAGTCCGCAGCGGCGCCGTCGCGGGTGTTGCTAATGAGCCCAAAGACGGTGTCGGCGACCTTGAACTTTGGGCCATCTGGTTTATTGTGGTCCTTGGTGGGAGTACTAATGACTATGCCGCAGTAGTTGTGTAGGGGAATCTGAGGGATTGATTTTGACGGATGGAGGGTTCGAGCGAGCCTTAGTCCGTCATGGGAGAAAGCCGCTGTTTGAACCTTAATGAGGTACTGATTTGCCGCTGGCTTTGGCACCGGGAAGTCCGTGTCGAAGATCATCCCCGAATCCACCCTGGGCGCATCCAAAGCCGTCTGATCGGTGATGGCAGTAGAAGCCGGTCGGTGATATAGGGCTCTCATAGTCCCCGGGACGAACGTTTGCTCGTCCATTGTAGTAGAAAAGGGTTTTGCTGGCTTCATTATGGTTTAGTGTAGGGTATATGTGTGATACAGCGTCGGCCCTACTCTGTTTTCTCTAATTTGGACGATGACTATAACCCCGATCGGAGCAATGTGTATATAACCCGCCAACACAGAGTTCGCCTCTCAATTGCAGTATCGTGCACCAAAGTGCCGTCAACACCGGTTATGACCGTCCCATGAAGTAAGTTTCGCAACTCTGTAATGAAAGCAACTCATTTAAGAGTTAAGTTCTGAGTGCGAGCTGTGGGGATCGCCAGGCTTCCGGTGATGTAGATAATCTCATGTTGACGTAACTAACTAACGAGGATCTACTTCTGCTTATATCAGCAACAGCTATTTATGCTTCGCCTTAAGCTTGCAACACACCATGCAGGATAAACCTGTTGCTGTGAATATATCCTTGCCATTAATACGTCTCGTGAGAGGCATGCGTGGTAGTGTCAACGTTTAGATCACCCACGAAGTCGAACACTGCTTCGGCTTGTTCGAATACCTTCCATATTCGGTCCGGAACACCCTGAAAAGCTGCCTCGAACCTCTCTGGAGAATTTTGATCCTCTAGATGTGGGACATCGGTGACTTTCCTGATCCAAATGGCGCGGATCCAATGTGGATGCTTCTTATAGATCTCTGCGTACGCTTCCGGATCCTTTTGGGTTGAGTCGCCGATACAAATGACTTCTCGCTGAGGGAACTGGCGTCGAATTTTCTCGATTTGTTTTACCTTGTATTCCATGGTATTTACTGTAAATGACTTGACCAGTTCACTGACGTCCAGCCAAGAGGAATCTCGGAGGATCAAAGTCCCAGGATTGAAATGTGTATGAATAAACGTTCTCAGGAACGGATACAGATTGTACGGCGAAGCGGATACATAGAACCATGCTGGCGCAAGTTCTCTGTGTATGTGAGAATATAGCTCAGGCATTCCGGCAATAGGCCTCGGCTCTTCGACAAAGGTTGTCCGAAGAATTCCAGTAGACTCGGAGGTTTTGGTATACTTGATCGTATCATCGATATCTGATATCACGAGCCAACCTTTTGGGCCAGCGAAGTAGGTTCGCATTGCGATATTGTCTCTCGAGCCACGGAGATACGAGCGAACTACAATTCCATCTGCGATGCGACGGCTGCCCATATTCACCACCTGACTGCTGATGCCATTGCTGTTTGTCGGGCCAAGTTGCTGGATGATCGTAGTGCTATTCGGCTGCGGAATTTCGAGCATCATCATATGCGCAGGCATAACGTGATATAGGAAAGGCTGTAACCGTCGGGTTATTTGATGGCGTGTCTCCCTTTCGGTGCCTATTTCTCCGTCGAGGCCAATGAGATCCGCAATCATGGCAACGATCTTACTCATATCCTTCCGGCTGTCTTTTCGAAAAACGCAAGCCACGACTTCTGCGTGCCACGATTCTTTCAGCCCCTTAGCAATGGGGGTTGTGCGTAGATACGCAGTATTATCGAATAACCACACTGTATGCTCTCGGGTATCTACTGCCTGAAGCGAAGGCTGCTTCCATAGGAAGGAGGTCAGGAAGTATAGCATCGAATCTCTCCTCCACGAGCGGTACCCCAAGCGCTCGAGCTTCTGGATGACTGGGGGGTGTTTCGTTTGAGCGGTCGATGATGCCATCCTGAGGGTGTTACAAGTGGTCTTTTGATGTCAAGGTAGAGTAAGAGGTAAAATAGTCCACCGAGCGATGATGGTTTCGTAATTTAAGTGAGTCCGGAGCACTCTGTTCTGAGAAAAATTAACCAGAGACTAATAGTTCACAGAACAAGCTCGGAGTCAATTGCGGTACTTTCCCTGTGTCTATTCTTATATCACCCAGCAAATATGCGCGAGGCTGATAGTCCTCCTGATCTTCGCATGTACTTCATCGTATTGGTCCTGAGCCACGGGGCAATGAGCCATACTGGTTCGAGCGCAAATTAATCTGAGTCATTATCATCAGGAACAGTCAGGCGAACGAAAGGTCAGGGCGGACTTTTCTATAGCGGGTAATAGATTAGCTGTGACCGCGAATGAAAGAGGTCGTCTGTCGTATAGTCCGGCGAGTGATGGCTCATCGCTTGGCGCCCGATACAACCAAGTCAGCATGGGGTTGCTTGTGACCCTATCAGATTTCTCGGTTTTCCGCGGCGCCTGACCGTCTAAGGCACAGCTGTGAAAGTGATCGAACCAACGCCTGCGAAATTCCAGTTTAGACGTAATGCTGCAGGAACGTGGGTCTGTAGTGACGCTGGCCAGTGAACAGTCCGGCTGCTACTATGTGAATGCGTCCCATTTGCCCCTGGCTTCTTGCCCCCCAGGTTCTGTTTGTTGTCATTTGGCATCATTGTCGTGTTGCAGGGTGGAGGAAAGAAGATGTAGGCGGAGCAGATCATGGGAATCAAACAGTTCGCCTTCATTGGTCTGTCTCATTGGTCCGGCCTCGAAGGTACAGCCACCCGGCTTCTTAACATATTGCCCTTGTAAGGCTGATGGACGACATTGAAGAGAAAAGAGAAAAGAGAGAGAGAGAGAGAGAGAGAGAGAGAGAGAAGAAAGAAAAATAATACCTCTATGTAAACTTTTATTTCATCAACCTCATATGTCATAAAATCTGTACATTAAATGGTTTGTCCTTTTACCAATATGCGGCTGTTTCCTGCTCCCCCCCTGAATCCCGAAGAGTGTTCGAAGAAAAGCAAGCAAGACGCAGAATAAAATCAGACCGAGAGCTACCACCGCTTAGGAGCACTAATCACCGTTCGAGAAAACGACGCGCTGAGGGTGTCGTTCCCTTTTTTCCGGGTCGCAGCAATAATACCTGTCCGATCCGTCACCGGTGTCGCATCGATGATATTGTCAAACGCTTCGTCGTCACTCCCACCCGCAGACCCGGACTCGGCGTCTGAGTCTTCAACCGGCCCTGCATCTGGACGTGTGATCTTCTCAGGTTGGGGCTTGTCGGGAATCGTAGGATTCTGAAAAGACTTGGAGTTGAGAATTTTGCGGCGGATTTCGGCCATCTGCTCTTCTTCTTCAGAGTCATCCGAAATGGCAAAAGGGTCTTTTTCTTCTTCCGGCTCTTCCTCTTCATCATTCTTCTCTTTGTCTTTGTCGCCCTCTTCATCATCTTCGCTATCCTTATTATCGGAATCAGAATCATCTGCCCTCCGGTTCGTATTTCCCACTGTCCACATATCATCGGCACCTTCGACACGACTGTCTTCGTATTCTTTCTCAATCTTAGCCAACCACTCTTCCTCGGTCCGTTTGATGTCTTCTTCTGTGGCGCAGGCGGCGTATCGCTTCAGGAGTTGCGAATTAATATCGAGGAAAGCTTCGCCGTAACTGAAATGCTTAAGAACCTCTCTAGCCCAATCTTCATGACCGCAAATACAGAAGCAGGCTGCCAGGGCTTCGACACAGTTTAACCGCCATGGCCGTCCGTAGTTCACTGTGTTGGCTGCGACGAGATAGGGCACTGGGTTTATTAGTATGTAGATCAACACCGCCTATTAAGCAGCTTTGAAGGTCAACATACGAAGTCTTTCACACTTTCCTCCTATGCGCGAGAAAGGTACTTCCTTCAATCTTACCCATGAGCATTCCACTACTGCAGCGCCATATTGTTCTAGTATGTCTCGGTCCGCAGGGGAGATGATTTTCTTCGCATTCGGACTGCAGTCGCCTTGTTAGTTTACTAGAGAAGCGAGAAAAGCGAAGTGATCTTTGAAAGGCAGTAGGAGGGGGGTACAAAGTATGGAGGGGGAAAATTGGTTTACGTACGAAACGACGACACCTGGATACTTTTGTCCAATACCTAGCTCCCGCATCAATCCCAAATGCATCAATCTCTTGCCCGAGCATCGCTTCGGGTCGCAGTGTCCCAGATCCCAACATGCTGCTTTGAAAGGGAGCCTGTCGGAGGACTCGCCGTCGCCGCGGGGCACTGGACGTGGGCGGGTGTTGAGGAAAATTTCTTGCCTCCGCGGGCGTAGTTGTCTTTCTTATGTCGGACCATGTCGAAAGATAGGTTGAAATAATGATAATTTCGTTACTTTCTAATCCCTCGAGTTCACAAGGAAGAGTTTTTATGTGGAAGGTGAAGAGGTGGTCAAATCGATGCGGAGGACTAGTTTCAATGAGTAGTTCATGTATGTTCATAGAAGGAAAGACGGCGGCGACGGAAGCGCCAACACGTGGAGCTCAACCCAACTAGAGTTTAAGTGACGCCCGCGCCCGCAACTTGCTTTTGGCCAGCATCTATCTTTCTTTCCCTATCACTTCGCCTTCTTTCCTTTGTCTCCGTCCCTGCGCCCCGGTCGGACATTGTCCATAGGGGCTTCAATTATTGTCCGTTACCTTTCCCGTCACCACCCTGGAGGCCGCATCAGCACGAATGGCAGCTAGGGACCGCTTTGGTGCCTATGCTGACCTGGGCCTAACTCCGCTGCAACGAGCTGTTCGTATGTTACCAATCCACCCCCGCTACTTGAGTAGCAAGAGTATATTCTAACTCCTCTTGTGCGTGTTCACTAGGCCATGCTTGCGATATCTCTCACTACGAACCCAACCTTGCCCTGAACCTCGAAGTTGCGGACTTGATCAATTCCAAGAAAGGCAATGCGTGAGTCGCTGTCGATCCAGTAGGATGGCGCATTCTTACGGTCTACAGTCCCCGTGAAGCAGCACTTGAGATTGTCCGTCTGATCAACTCCCGGAACCAAAATGTCTCCTTACTGGCGTTGGCTGTAGGTTTACCGATCTTCGGAGAAGCTAGTGCGGGGCTGACGTAGTATAGCTCCTCGACATTTGTGTCAAGAATTGCGGATACCCTTTCCACCTTCAAATCAGTACCAAAGAGTTTCTGAATGAGCTGGTCCGACGGTTTCCTGAGAGGCCGGCGTTGCGCCCCTCGAGGGTTCAACATCGCATTTTAGAGTCGATCGAGGAATGGAGGCAGACTATTTGTCAGACGTCGAGGTACAAGGAGGATTTGGGGCATATTCGGGATATGCACCGTCTTCTGCTCTACAAGGGCTACGTCTTTCCTGAAATCCGAAACGAGGATGCCGCAGTTTTGAATCCCAGTGACGTAGGTTCTCCTATCAGGGCTAGTTTTAGGATAGCTAGCTGACATTCCCAGAATCTTCGCTCCGCTGAGGAGATGGAGGAAGAAGAGAAAGAGGCCCAGTCAGCGAAGCTCCAGGAGTTGATCCGTCGAGGCACACCGGCGGATTTACAAGAAGCGAACCGGTTGATGAAGGTGATGGCCGGATTTGACAATCGACACAAAACCGACTACCGGGCTAAGGCGGCAGAGGAGGTCGCTAAGGTACAGCAGAAGGCCAAGATCCTGGAGGAGATGTTACAGAGCCAGCAACCGGGAGAACGAATCGCAGAAGGGGATGTATTCGAGGTAGGTTCAACACTGGCTATGTGGGGGAGTTGCCACTAACGTCTTCCGCTTAGGAACTTGCCAATGCTTTACAAAGCGCTCACCCTAAGATTCAGAAAATGTGTGAGGAGGAGTCCGACGATCCAGAGGCTGTCCACAAATTGTTAGAGATCAATGACAGCATACACCGCACCATCGAACGGTACAAACTAGTCAAGAAGGGCGATCTGGAGGCTGCATCGAAGATTCCCAAGGGCACTCTGGGAACAACGACCGGTGTGTCGAAGAATGCGAAAAATGAATTGTCCCTCATCGATTTCGACCCAGAACCCAGTTCAAACGGCAATGCCTCGCAACCAGCGGGCGGCAGTTCTCTCGAGAACGATCTGCTTGGCCTCTCGATAGAAGAGCCAGCCTTCACTGGAGGTATCTCCCTAGGACCTGGACCTGGACCTGGTAGGTAGTTTTTCTAAAGAGCCTCGACCTATTGCTAACTGAGTGTAGTGACCCCAATGCCTTCTTCTACACCGCCCATACAGCAGGCCCCTTCGGCATTCAAACCCAACTATGATATCCTGGCTTCGTTGAATTCATCCCGCCCTGCGTCTCAATCATCTACGCCTGCACCCGCAGCGATGCGGCCACAGAGCACCACAGCTACCCCACCTCCGTCCGATCCTTTCGCCTCGCTGGTATCTGCCAGCCCGCGACACCCTAGTCCGTTCCCCTCGGGAGCCTCCAGTCAACAGTCCGCATCGGCGGCACCTTCCCTCCTCGATCTGGCAGGAGCCAGCTCGCCGCAGCCCCCAGCCGGTCACACGAAAGCGGCCGACGAGGACGAGTGGGATTTCACGTCCTCTCTCCCAGAAAGTAACACTCTCCCGACCACGAATCGGGTGCAGGTGTTGAACTCGTCGTTGCGGGTTGAATTTGTGGCGCGGCGGCACCCCCAGCAGGCCCGGCAGATTCATATGGTGGCACTCTTTTCCAATGGCACCAATCAGCCACTAGGCGAGCTGCACTTCCAAGTTGCTGTGGAGAAGGTCAGTTACGGTGGTTTAATGTATAGAGTTCAGAGTTCAGGGGCTAATGCAAGACCAGGCATATACGTTGCAGCTTCGGCCCCAATCCGGGCGGGATATTGCTCCTCTCCAGGCCAACGGAGTGCAGCAGGAAATGTTGGTGAGTGGCGTGGAAGCGGGTAAAGGTAGTTCCATTAAGATGCGGTTCAAGGTTTCGTACCGGGTGGGCAACGAGCAAAAGGAGGAGCAGGGAATGGTCCCTTCGTTAGGAATTGCTTAGAGGGAGAGAGAGAGAGAGAGAGAGAGTATTGAGAGATGATCGCGAACGGGATTCGTTTCTACTTTGGTGCTGTCGTGTTGTTCAGTTCTCCAGCCTGCATTCTTGTCTATACCTGACCAACTTTCTGATGCCATTTGATGAGCGATATTTGGTGAAATTAAGTTTGTGAGATTGATTGGGTCCTCTTGCAGCGTTTTCTGATTGATTTCGAGTAGAAAAAGCTACTGATGCGTGAGTGATATCTGATGCCTGTTTGGGAAAAAGCCGCCTTCGGTCAGGGGGATCGGGACTCATACTCTCTATAGTATATCTTGATTTGATTTGATTTGACCTTACTTTACTTTATTTTATTCTATTTTATATTGGCTTGATCTAGAAAGGTACATGCCGTTCCTGCCTTGGTTCTCGGAGGGGAATGTAGGATGTTCAAGGCACGCGACGCCATGTACCGCTCAAGTATAGAGATAGACTTTTGGAGGTACTTTGATTGTTCGGTCGATTCGTTCGTTACAGGCAGCCTTGTGCTGGTAGGTACTGAGTCCAGTAAGTGCTGTATGCAGTAACAGTAACGGTAACGGTAACAGTAACGCACGTCGGACAATCGACGGAGTGGCGTCATCCGTGTGGCGTCCGGCCGAAAACTAACCCGGATAGGTAACGCTAGTCAGCTTGGAATCTCTTTGAAAACGATAGTGATGCTGATTCTCTGCTCATATTGAACCCAGATCAACCTGATGGCAAAAACATGGGCTCGACCCATCTGCCGGGAGTCGGGACTGTCCCCGAGGAATTCCCTCTTTGGGGTCCGATGTGCGGTCATGGCGAGGAACCAGAAGTCCCCAATTTAAATGGCTCAAGGTTTTTCTGCTTCCTCTGGACAGGCGCAGGTCGCCGGTCGCCAAGAGAATATTTTATGGAAGATCATCCGGTCGCACAGCCATGGTATCTGGTGAAATGGGTTGAGGGGGTACCTGTGGTTTGCATCTCGTACCTTTGGCCTTGCAAGCAGGTTAGATAATTACCGAGGACCAACGGAAGACATTCATGGCGGTTGGTTTGTTAGGGTTCCTGCAGGTGCACGCGGCTTTCATGCAGGAGAACGTAGCCCTAATCGACGCCGAGTTGCCCAACGTGACGGCCCTGCCAACCTCTCAGAGTGTGACTGGAAAATTCCCCGGTGAGCAATCCAAGAGGCTACACAGTATCAAAACCCTTAGTGCGATGCTGGAGGGATTCGTCATCCCCTCGTGCTTTGATTGAATCGGATCCCTGACCGATTAGCAGTGCCTTAGCGGCATCTCGTCAGCAATCTCTAATTTGTCATGCCCCCCCCTCACGGCGTTTGAGATGGGCTTCGACATGAAATTGCCCAATCTGGCCTCTGAGAGACCCGGACCCAGTCACATGGGGGGGGAAGGTCTTGGACCTTTCCCCATCGTGTGAGTGGGGAGAGGGAGATCACCGAGAGGCCCCGAAGTAAAATCGTTAGGCTAAGTACTAAACTCCTTCGCCATCGGGCTCTGGGACAGATGGTCCGTGCGATCAATCACAGTTCCCTTCGTGCCCGGTCCAACTCATAGAGTTTACTGATAGACGTGGTCTCTGGTGGTGCTCTACCAATGGACGTCCCATCCCCAGTCTTAGGGCAGGTAAACCCAGTGGAATCCTTTTTACTGCCGTTGACCAACAGGCTGTGATGGAAAACAAAAGTCAATCTGGGGGAGGCGCATACCGCCTTGGCTCGTCCTTTGCTTTCCCAAGTTACTGGGATCCTCTGCACAGGGTGAAACTGGCGACCGTTGATGTTCGTGCCTGCTACTGCAGGGGTTAACGGCCGAATCAGGTGGGATTCCGACTGGAGATCCTCCAGAACGTTTGGTCGGTGATGTCGACTGGGGAGGATCCTCATGCAGCGCAACCTCCCCATTTGGTCTAGACTCTGGACATGTTTCGACTTCTGTTATAGTGTTACTTTTAGCGTCCTCTGCTTATCGTGGGGAAGTAAAATCGAAAAGCCAGCCCATCGTGCTCGTGTAATTTGCCTCCTATCCTGGAAAATGGTTCCGGTACTACGCAAATGCCCGCTTCGCTTCGAGTCTGTTTTGTACTTTTTCTTCACTTGCTGAAATTCCCAAGAGACTCCTCTCGAGCGGAACCGACCCAAGGTTAAGCCCTCTACTACGCAGTGCCAGCAGTGCGAGAACTTTGGCCGGAGTAGGATCCACGGAACGGCCGGCAGCCAGACTTTGACCGGCCCTTAGGTCGAGGATCCGAAGTTGAACTTGCTCCAAGTGAGTGGCTCGCCTAGGCCCCCCTCTGGTGCCAATATACTTGACAGCTGCGCTGCAAAGTTAATAGGGGGGGGAAGAGAGGTGGATTTTCGTGCACGACCAAAAGCCCCGTCGGCCACTACTACATATTTAAATACTACTGTCTCGTTTACTTCTTCGCTCGTTTGCCCCCCCCCCCCCTTCCGCGGCCTCTTTTGCGAGCTGAGATAAGTCCTGTTTATATTTATACTATCGTACCTGCCATTTTATTTTCTCTGAAGCCCCGTACACCGATACGTATATGACTCCCCTCTCGATCCACCTTCAATAGCCCGGCCATTCCAATTCCATCGCCGCCATGGCTTCCCCCATTGAGTTTGAGATCTCGCCAAACCCTCGTACCCGTGAGGAAAACCAAGAACGGTAGGTCTCTTTCTCTTTCTCTCTCTCTCCTAGAGGGATCCGACTAATGAGACCAGAGCGTTCATTGCTGCCTCTCGGCGGAAAGATCGGAGCCTCGATGCCCGTCTAGAATCGGCCAACCGTGCGTCTCAGCTGCACAAGCAGCGGACGGGCAAAGCACTCCTGATTACTCGGGAGATTGTCGAAAAAGAGGCCATGTATGAAGAAGTCGATGATCGCTACAAGGAGAAACTACAACGCATGCTGGAAGCTCAGAATTTGCAAATCAACACCCAATTCCAACAGAATCTCCTCGCCACCTTGGCCATGCGACCCGGCCTGCAGCATCGCCGGGCCTCCATGATGGCACAGCGCGGCCCCATGGACG
Organism: Aspergillus bombycis; assembly: GCF_001792695.1. Taxonomy (NCBI): domain Eukaryota; kingdom Fungi; phylum Ascomycota; class Eurotiomycetes; order Eurotiales; family Aspergillaceae; genus Aspergillus; species Aspergillus bombycis. The sequence goes on from NW_019170082.1 coordinate 133,009, forward strand.
GGGTGCGCAAAATGAGCCTGGACCTTTCAAGCATCCGCAGCTCCTTCTCGGAGGGCATGCGTGGGAGCCCGATCACTAGCCCCATGGCCATGAGCGGCAACCAGAGCTACGTGATGTCGCCCTCGTACGACGGGAACTCACATTCCCCGTCCTCATTCCATCCCAACGTGGTGCCCGCCTCGTCGGGTCCCATGCCATCCTACATTGCCCATCAGTCGACCCCCACATGGCCCGCTCACATCGGCCCGCAGCACGTTCGATCGCCTTGGGCTGGCTTCAACCCTGGTGACATGAACATGCCGGTGCGCCAGTTCCGAGACCGTCTGGGTTCTGCACCGGTTATTCCCGTGCACGCGATCCCCTCCAGTGCCGCATACCGACCGACGCCCATGCCTCAACATAGTCGCAACCGCTCCGAACCAGGCCAAACGCCTGCCCAACGGATGCCGTCCCACACACCCTCCGTCGAGAACACTCCGAGGGTGGAGCCTCGCCTCGACGGCCTTCCCAATGAAGCCTTGCCGACCACCTTTCCGACTCCCGATCTCTGTCCCACCCCCAGCACGCCGCACTCGCCTACCTCCACCGCGAAACACAGCGACGTGGCCTTCGACACCCTGGATCCCAAGGAATCCGACTGTGTCTCCTTCTCGCAGCCGTTCCTGGACCAGGACTTCGTCGACTTCCAGGGCCTCTCGTTCTCCTTGGGTAGTAACCCGACCATCCCCTCGTTCGACAACACGCTGCACCACCCGGAAACCGAATGGAAGCCGGACGAGGTGGTCCAAATGGACGACTGGCTCGTCGGTGCTTAACCTTGTCCCATTTCCATTTCCATTTTCTGTTTTTTTATTTTTATTTTTTGCTTTCAATGATGATCCTTGCATTACTACATAGGGTAGCTTAAGGGCCTTTCATCCTTTTTTTTTTCCTACTTGCTTTTAACTTATTTTTACTCATCTACAGCTTTGCTTTCTTTTCCAAGAGTTGAAGTTGCGCTGGACCAGTCAGGGCAATACCCCGGGATGAATGGCGTTTCAATTGGCTTGTACAATAATGAGAAATGAAAACTCATCCAAACATTTGAACCCTTTTTGTTTTCTCTAAGCTTTACTCTATACTTTGAAACATCTCCACCGTAGCAAAAAAAAAAAAAACCCCCCAGAAACTCTTGGAAAAAAAAGTAATAAAAATACTCAATAAAAAAAGTATGTTCCAACAAGTACATAGCTCGAAACAGGAACAACAAGGTTACAACAGCTCCACCCGCCAAGAAACGCCGCAAACAGTAAAGCAGCAGGAAAGCAGAAATGTCACTACACCACTGTCACCTCCCAAGCAACAGCAACTTTAACCTAAAGGAAAGGAAAGAAAAGAAACAAGAACGCAAAAAAAAGACTCTCCACTAGGCTGATCTTGCATGGATATTCCATTTCAAAACCTAGATCGAGGTCCATACCGAAAACAGCCAGATTCCGCAGGGTTTAAGATTTGACTTGTTTTTTTCTTTGGGCAAAAAAAAAAAAGAAAAAAAAACAAAGGGTGAAGAAGCCGAAGACCCTTTGCAACAAGTTGGAGCTACTATTAATAAATAATTGATGGGCCTACCGTAGTTTCCCCCATCGTGAGTTTCTCCCATAGTAGACAATAATTGAACTAGCTGAAACTACTCAGATAATAGTTCATAGTTAATATGCAAAGTAAAGTTAAGTCAAGTCTTTGATTAAAATAAACCACATCCCCGCACTCGACAATATTCCCCCCTCCCCTCTCCCCCCTCCCCCTCCTCCTCAGATACTAAGACAGTCTGAAACGCAACTAAGCCACCACTAGTCAAAAAACAGAAAAAAGAAAAATCCATCCCAACCGATCGGAACCCTCAACCCCGCACAGACCACCAAGAAAAAAAAAGCTCCTGTGGGTCCTTTTCTCTCCTCCTCACCCGGAATAGGCTTAGTCCACTTGGACCCTCGCTCAATCTCCACTTCCCAGGTTGGAGGGGGAATTCCTGTTTCGGGCCTAGCGGACCCACTCACGGCGAAAGTTTGTTCGTACGACGCAGGCTTGCTTGCTCATTGGGTTCCGGTTGTCTGGAGGAGTTGATGTGTAAGGGGTTGGTAATTGGCCTGGATCCTTTTTTTTTTTTGTACGTTATGGTGTGGCTGGCTGGTTTTTGTAGTCCATTGGTTTTGGTGATATTTGAACAGGGTTCGACATGCGTTTGTTTGTGAGTACCAGTATGGGGGGGACGGAGTACACGGTCGACGGAGGTGAGACTGCCATGTTCTCCGCTGGGATTGGGGGGATTCAATTGAAAGGGAGTTGCCCGTGGGTAACTGCATATAACATGTCCTTGTCCGTACTTCAATCTTCTACTAGCACTTCCTTCCCCCCACTGTACCTACTGTTAGTAGTAAATAGCTGTGTGCTTTCTGCCGCCGTTGATTCGCCAGCTCGCTACAAAAGTACCGAAGCAAAACTTGAATTAACTCGGGAAATTCAAATATACTCAAAGTTGCTCCAGCTCTTATCCACTTCCCATCCGGGGATTTCGTACGGTTGGGGATCGACACTCTCGTCCATACTTTGGGGGTGTCCGGCCTTTGCTGTCTATGTACTTACTTTTTGCTGGTCCCCCACTGTAATCTCCTAAAAAAGCTAAGGTTAATCAATCATTATACCCTGACCCCGGACACCCGCGACCCACTGATACTGGATGTACGAGTAGGAAAGGTAGGGAAGTAGTACCTCATAGTGTTGGAAAGTTAACGTGCAGTAGAGCAATTTCCCTGCATCTGCAACCTCCACTTACAAACTTCCCTGCTACTCCGTCGTTCCGCCCCCTATGTAACTTCCTCAAGTTCGCGTGCCCACTTACCTCCCTGGATTAGTAGTGTGTCTCTGTGTCCCTGCTGTCCCCCTCAATTCCAAATCAGATCACCGACGCCGGTAGGTATGTACTATTGTACTAGGTAGGGAAGTCCACCATTCAAGGGTTGGAAAGCTAGTAAGCTAGTTAGTTAACTACTAGTAACTACCCAGCTAGTGACTAACTATAGCTAAGCTACACTCCATCCATAAACACTCCATCCAAGGATCACAAACACAAATAACGATTAACAACCTCCCTGAACCAAACCCCCAAGGCGCAAAAAGACCTCATCTAGACATTATGATCCGGGCCGGGACCGTCCAGAGAGAGGCTTGAGGGTTAATTCTCCGTCGTAGGTTGGGAGGTCTTTTTTTTTTTTTCCTTTCTTTCTTTCCTTTTCTATTATTGTGTTTGCGGGGTTGGAGATTAAAGTGAGAGAGCTGCATGCGTGCTTCTTGCGAAGGAAAGTACTTTTCGGGGTGGATTGGAGGTACTCTTTTTGTTCCTTGGTACTTTACTACTACTCCTACTTCTGGGGGTGACGATGTTGGTAAGTTGTCTGGGGGTCGGCGATGTTACTGTTTCTGTTTCTACTGCGTCGGGTGTGTTCTGGCTGTGTGGGTGGTTGTTTGTCTTTCTTTCTTTCTTTTTTTTTTCGCTTGGAATTTGATTTGAATAATGTATGTTGTTTCAGATTGGCGGAGGTCGATCTTTGCTGTCTACAGGGTAGCAGTTGTACTAGTAGTTAATAGCAGAGGGTTATGCTGGTCCAGGCAAGACTATATGTTGAAGAATGCAATCCTCGATTGGGACCTACGAGGATCAAGGACCATCTTCTGGTACACCCCAGTTTTCCGTGAGCACCGACGACAACAACAACAACAACAACCACAACCACAACCACCACCACCACAGCTGCCCCGCTGAGCAAACACGAACAACAGCATACGGTCCCCCAAATCATAAACAAAATAAGAGAGGTAAGAGTCTTCAAAATAGAGCTAGCTACCTATAACTCCGGTCCACACGCCCCTCTTGCCCCCCACAGTAACATTAGCCCGAAAGAGAAACACATTGCGAATCGCCAGCCCATGGCTCCAGCGCACTTTGCCACTTCCCCAGACCACTTATATCAAGTTTGGGTGCTCGGCTGGGTGGGGATATTTACGCCCGCACGGTCGCCAGGTGAGATTGGGTTTCAGGGTGGAGTTATCTCGGTTTTCGACTTTTGGCTGTGGGATTGGTTGGGGCTCAGGCTGGGACCTCTAGGAAATGGGGAGTGGGTTAGGTCGTGCTGTGATATACTGGCGACCCGAGTGCTAATCCAGACTGGACTTACTGTTTGGGGGATCGGTGGGTGGAGGTTTTCAGATCTTGGATCCATGGTATCAGACGGATTGTGAAATCTGATTGGGGTTGGAGGGAAGCATGCTTGACGTTTGGGAACCTTTCGGGCTGGCCGATTCTTGCCGATCATTCTGCACATGGTTGAGTCAGGTTGGGATGGGTAGAGCCGGACATTTGAGTCGTTAGGGTTCATCTTATGGTCTGCATTGTGGATCGCTGGATTGGGGGGGGGGAGGGGAGGTTGCATAGGTATGGATCTGTTCTTGAATTTGGAGTTTCTTCTAACTCAATGCACTAGCCCTACTCCGTACGTACGCCGAAAACCACTTCGGGAAATTGATGAGGCATTTAGCAAGCAAGGGTCTTGAGAGAACGAATGTGGTGGTGGATGTGCCTTTTTCCTTTTTCCTAGTCCCGATCGACCGACCGGGAGTTACCGACTGAATAACTCCCGCCCTATCTCCCCACTGCGTCGCACGCTGAGGCTCGAACTGCTGCTGCGTCGCCGGCGGCTACGGCTTTCTGCGGGATCGGCCGGGCTTAGCCCGCTGGCCCGCGCGTGCAGATTCAATATATCGGTGAGGCTAACCACCCCCACCAGGCGTCCGGAAAGCCGTGCCCCCGGAAGAGCGGAAGCTGGGATAGACGACGCAACGGTGTGCGGCAGCCCCGTGGACGCCGCGTGTGTAAGCGGCGCCGCAGGCACATACTGCTGAGAGGGCTGTACGCCGGCGCTACCGGGAGTAGGTGAGGGAGGCGAATGCGTGTTCCCTGAGTTAGTAGGCAGAGGGAGATGCACGGCTGAGTGGGATGGAGTGGGTGGTCCCGACGAGGAAGGAGACAACGGATCGGTGATCCATAGTCTATTTCAGTCCATTAACAAGAGCTAGCTTCGTAGGGACAAGATAGCAGACTCACCGGTGGGATCTAGTGGCTACCACCTTCGCAACGGTATGAGCCAACGTCGATCCTGGATTCACATGAAACACTGGGAAAGAGTCCTTGCCATCCACTAAACCCCGTGTGGAAAGAATCACGGAGATGAAATGAGTGCATGTATTGTGCAGGAGTGGAAGCGACGATGAGCGCGTCAAGAGCTGTCCGTTCAATTAGCCCTACTGTCTCTTCGCCAGCCATGTCCGGTTTTTCATACCTTAACGTCCGTCAGAGATATATTGCCCACCACGTTGGTATGGTTATCCACCACAGCGACCGATGTGATGCCCTCGTTGTTCATGAGATGCAGAGCCTCCGATAGAGGCTTGTCTCCGCTATACGCAGGTTAGACTAGCTAACTGTAGGTCGAGAAGTAAACCTACTTGATGGAGATCACCTCCAGAGATCCTATCTTCAAATCCCGCAGCGCCTGCGGATACAGCTGATCAATCACAGGAAAACTGCGCCCATTTTCCCATAGGAACTTGACCAGTCGGAATTGGCTGAAGATGCCCACTACCTCATTTTGTTTACGCTCGTCGACCACCACCACCCGATGAACGCCTCCTCCGAACGTCTCTACAGCTGCCATCACGCTGGCCGACGCCGGAAGCGTCGTCAATGGCTCTTTCCTGCCGAGGTCCTTTACATCTTTCAATGGTATCTTGATTCCTTCCTTGGCCTTTCGGGCCAATTCGTCATAAGAAGCACGGGTATTCTCGTCGGGCTGTGTCAGACCCGCAGCGAGGAGAAGGTACGCATTTAAATCCGAGTAATCGAAAGTGCCGACAGCAGTCTTGTGTTCAGGAGTCTCGCGAATCAAAAGTACAGGAGCATCGGAATCAATCAGGACCTAGTTGCTGTCAAACCTCGATCCCACTTCTTTACTCTCGGTTATGGATCGCAACTCACATTAGTCGCATCCTCAATGCCCGTATCAATTTCCACAAACCTCAAATCAGTGGGGCTAACCAGCTCTCCGATCGAAATTTCTCTCCAGTCGCGACCTACAAAGGCAGGGTTTACATGGTTGGGAGCCGGCGGGTTGTCGATCAGACTCTGAATTGCAGCCTGTGTGAGCGACGGCTGTCGACGGCTACGTGGGGAATTTGGAGCCCCGCGCAGACTTTCACTGAGGCTGTGGCGGTGCTGATGGTTGGGAGAGACGTGCGAGAGTCGTAGCGACTGGCTGCGCGCAGACGGAGAGCGAGAATCCGTGCTGGATCGAGGAGATGCAACGTTCGACCCGCTAGAATTGTCTGCAACCGGTTCACCTAGCTGGTGGTCCGACATGGTTGAGCCGGGCGATAGCGTTCCAGAAGTTTTCCCCTGAGACGCTGACTGTGTCGAACGAGGAAGTTTGGGTTGAATGATACGTGAGTTCACTAGCGTAGAATGCGGTATATTCACGTATAAATCACATATATAGAATAAAAACCACTTGATCAGGTTATCCGCACAGCTATCGCAGTTGCGAGAGCACGATCGATGCCAATCACGGGGTTGCGGGGAATTGACGATGTTTGGTTGGCGGGCGGCAATGGCCAATCAGCGTCAGGTGGCCATGGCGTCATAAAATCATACGAACAATGCCTCTGTTACTTCATCGCCTGAAACCCCCATGGTTCGTTAATCTTCTCTTGCCCCCCCTCCCCTTTCTGCATACTACGTATACGCAGTACACAGTCCATGCCCCCAGGGATCAACATCCACTTGCATATGGATACAGTATTTCCCACAGCGACAAACAATAGCCAATCATTGTGACCTGTGCCAGTCCCTCCTGCAGTGACGTCTGCACATAAGCCCACTTCTGGCTTCCCACACTCCTGCAGCCGCTCGCTTAGAGGAAATTCCCCAAGACTTCTCCGAGGTCCTTGGCTTTGCGGTCTCTCATCACAGCCCTTTTCGGACCCGACCGCCTCTGGCGTTCACCGGAGGCCGAGGCCTCTTCCCTACACCTTTTCGTCGGTATATGTAGCGCCGAGTTCTCGGTGGGTATCCGATTTGCCGCCTTCGTGCGATGTAAATATAGAGTTTTTGTCTTGGTGGGCACTCTCTTGGATTCTTGGTTAGTCTGGCCTATCTGGAAATCGAGAATCGGCCCCCCCTGGTCCATAACCGGTGGTTCTCCGTCCATGTTGGTAATGCTAGCTTGGTATAATTCGTAGAGTTCTGGTGGCTTATCTCCTTGACCCGGTCGAGACTCCCATCCGTCTATCTCCAAGCCATCTGTAAACATGGAGTGGATACCTGGACAGCCATACGCAACAATGACTTGCAAGGATGGGAAAGCGCGCAGATAACGCAATACAACACCCGACAAGTCCTGGTGACATAATTTGAGAACTCGAAGGTGTGCGAATGCACCCGAAGTCTGCGCCAGCTCGCTCCAACTTCGGATGATCCGATCACTCAATGCCGTCACAGGCGTCTCTGTAGCGTCTGCAAGTGTTTCAGCATGTGGAGGCGTGGCAACTTCCAATGCAGCAAGGTTTCGGATGCTAGATATGCCCACTAGATCTGGCACTCTGGCGAACGAAGCAGCCAAATTTAGCACCAACTGCCATTTCAGGGAATCGCTCTTCACGAGTTCCAGATAGTCTCGCATTGCCAGTCTGGGCCCTTCGATCTTCATTGATCGGTACTGGGAGATATGCCGGAATTCTACCGGGTACGCAGTTGCGAACAGTTTCCACATGTAGAGCGTTCGTTTGCGACTGAGTTTACCCAGTGATTTAGCATGAATATTATTTTCAATTTCCAGACGCGATGAGGTGGCTTACCTTCTCCCAAGGCAGTCCCACAGATAACTGGCAATGGGCCATGGTATGCTCGCAAACAATTGTGGTGTCAGATTCCTTTGGTCCGATAGAGCTTGCCTCATTGCTGAGTGCTTCAGTGTGGGTGCCCCAGTTCCATTAGTTTCCTCCCAACCCCTGGGAAGAAAGGGTGTCTCATGGACCCAAGACGGACCTTTGGAGTTGGCCCCTGCCCGGGTTGAGGTCCTCTCTGAGTAAACCTGGCCGGTCCGCCGATCTACTCGGTGGGGAAGCATGGCCAATTGCATCAGCTAATAGAAGCTGCACGAGATGGCGGGTTCTGAAAGATTTGCTAGGTACAACTACTGGGGGATAAACCTATGCATCCCTTGATTGTTTATGCATCCTGTTATGCTCCTGCCTCAGGCACCATAGTCCAAAAGAAGCGATTAAGGCCAGGTTCTCGAGTATCAAACTCAAATCATGTATTCTCTGTAGACAGGTTATGTTTCAATAGCTCCTCGAATGCCTGACCGAAAAAAGCAGCGGGTGTACTGTTATTCTGTGTAGAATAGTCTCTATATGCCTGAGGTCATCGCTGATTTTATGTAATCTCAACTAAGACATAACAGGTTAGCTTGCTTTCTAAACGAGTGAAGATCCAAGACACCTGATCTATACATCTCTCTCTCTCTTTACGTATCATTGAGATGGCCAAAACTGTTGCAGGTCAACTAGTTCCAAATTTTCGCATATACCCTTTCCAAGTGCTTCATTGGGAGAGAAATATTATTGAAGTATATAGCTATCTGCCTTATTTTCTCATCGAGATCGATGCAAGTATAACAAGCCCTAAGCCTCGACTGCCTGTTCCAAGACATGGGAGTTTCAAATGGATGCCTTCATTGTTTTTGACCTAGGAGGCCGTTGTAGTACTGGAAGAGTTATACTCTGGCTTTAAAGCTGCTCCTGTCGAGCACTTAGACGCATTGAGGGAGGTCACTAGAAGGCTGCCATGACTTTCGTTATCAGAAACTCAAGCAAACATGCTGTAGTCATCAGAGATTTTCATAATCTCCTCTTGACGTCTGACAAAGGCCATCTTCCCTCTCCATACAGTAGCAGTATAGTAGCGCCGAATATGCCCCGTATACAGTTAGGTATGCACGATCCTCAAGTCTCAACGTTCGTCTCTTTGAAGCGCATGTCAACCTCCAATTTCTGTCTAGAATGACTCCCAGTGGAACAATAACCTCTTGTAAGCCCAGCCTCTTGTGATCCACTCATTGCTGGTGATACTTAGTAGTTTGATGGTACTCAACGATCAACCAACCAGACGTGGCTATACAATATATAACTTCTAAAGCAACACGTTCCACACGATTGTTTCTCTCTGAGGACCTTCTTTTGGGAGACAATGTGAGCTTTTTTGAGTGTTGTTACTGACTGACAGCATGCCAAGTCATCGGGCTGGAGACCAGACTCGGCTGAAACATTCCTCTATGAAATTATCTGAACATTACTCTCATTCTGTAGCCTGGATGTAGAAGATCGATTCTTGGAGGTGGTGACCGGAACGAGGCATAGCCGGAACGACGCAGCAAGGAAACCAATAATAAAACTTATGACGCCAGTGGCATCTCATCTGCTTCAAGAATGCCACGTGATTTTAACGTTGTTGGAGTTCTGCAATGGTTTGAGTATAGCCTTAGTCGTGTGTCACTGCATATAATTTTCAATTGCAGATTTGTTTTGTAGAAGTGAATTAGAAGCATGTAAGATATGCGACCCAACTAAGCCCGTGTCCTGTCCGACTCCATGCAAATGAATGTTGTCAAGAAAACCATAGGAAACAAACGAAGCACTCGGGAAGAAAGCAATGAGAGTTTTGAAAATGGGGCAAAAACAGAAGAAAAAGAAAAAGAAAAGCATTTCCGCGTAAAATGTCAGTACTATCCCGATGCAAAGTCCGTGCCTAAAGAACCATCCATAAGCCCAAATATTTACATCACATAAAGCAGGTTCACATCTATGCCCGGTCAGAATGAAATTATAATAGATCGTATCTATTCGACTTACCCAGTGGGTGACTGCAGCTGAGCTGCGGTTTCTGTGAATACTTGGTCGACAGTTCGTCCCGAATGCTGTTTAGCAGCTGCACATAGCTCTGCTGAGGGTTCTTGCGGAGGGCGGTGATAAACGCCCATGACATTGCACCGGTCGCTTGTCCCTGAATCTGAGCATCCTGGCTGGTCTGGTCGTCCTTGCTGCCTGACCACATGATGACGTCTGCTCCACTCGTCTTGGTCTGCTTGTTGCGCTCGTACACCTCGTCGCCCTTGGTTGCCTTCTTGAGGAAACCGACAGCTGTCGAGACCATGCTGCCCATATCGCCCCGTGCGTACGCCGACACCACTCCCAGCAGACCCTGTCCTGCTTCCTTGGCCAAATTGGGCTCCTTGAGGATACCTTGTGTCGAGTAGACATACGGTAAATCCAACGCGGAGCCCGAGTGGCACGAGTCGAAGATGGCTGTCAATCGCACGCCCGGCTGCAAAGGATTGACCATTATCCGATGCATCTCATCGTCAACAATATGGCCCGCTTGCCGGAAATCGACGGGGTAAATGACTTCGTCGTATCCGTCGTCTTCATCACCATCCAGATCGGGTGTCTGGCCACCATGGCCTGTTCCTGGTCAGACTACGGGCTGAGAAGCAAAGGTCCACCACAGACTTACCAGAATAGTGGAAAAAGAGGGAGTCGTTAGGCTTGGCGTCTTTCACTAGCCAATGCATGGCCCGCAGAATATTGGCCTTTGTTGGCTGGCTCTTTGGGTTCTGTTGGTCGTCCGTCAGAAGCACCATATTGTCACGAGGGTAGCCGAAGTTCTCGTGCAAGTACGTTGACATGTTCTTGACATCGTTGATACATCCGCGCAGCTGACCCTTCTGATTGAAGTAATTGATACCAATCAGCAAAGCCTTTCTCGTGCCAGTGCAACGTGAGTACTGGTAGGCGTATTCTTGGGGAGCGCCTTGACCGAAAGAGACCGGTTCGTTGGGCGGAGGGGCTGGAGCACCATGGCTGCCTTGATTATAGTGGTTCTGGTAGGCTATTGCGCAGTCAGAATACCAAGCTAGCAAACTTTGGTAAAAGACACCATGACACAAGGGTAGACATACCATGTTGTTGTTGTTGCTGCTGTTGTTGTTGATACATATGGCCTCCGCTGGGAGGGCCGTAATTCTGCTGCGGGCTCTAAAGAACTATGTCAACCATTTACATCCGCAAAAGAAGAATATATGAATGAGATAAGATAAGAGAAAAGGAGTGGAAAAGCCGGACGCCATCGTAGTTAACATACGTTATAACCATTGTGGTGCGAGCCGTATGACTGAGGAGATGGTTGGCCATATCCATATGCGTTGTTAGGTTGTTGCTGACGATAGGCCTGACCGGGATACCCGCCGCCGTAAGACGACTGTTGATGATGCATGGGTCTATATAGAGTTAGCACCAGCAAGCTCAGAGCAAGCAATATCGAAAGCAGCTGAAGGATAAACACGCAAAGTACTGAGTAGCCTTACTGAGGGGGGGCGCCGTAGTTGGGCGGCGGATATTGATATTGTTGCTGCGGGGGGTAGCCGGGAGCTCCCGAGTAAGGGGGATAGTAGGACATTCCTGGCGGGGTCGTGATAAGTCTCAGATATAAACGACGACAGCAAGAGTCCAGAAGCGAGACGTAAGACAGTAGAGGGGCGTGAGGTTGTGGTGGTGAACGAACGAAAGAGCGACCGAAGAACGATGCAGCCTACAAATCGCCGAGATCATGTGGAGAAGGAAACACGCACTGATTGGGAGCGGGTGTGGATTATCCAAGCAGGAAAAAGGACGGCGGAAATATCTTTTAGTGATCGGAATTATCTTCAATTAATACAAAAAGGCCCTTAATTGTACCAGAAGGGACAAAGAACAACGAGACAAGGAGAAAAGGGAGAAGAGAAAAAGAGAAAAAGGTTAGGGGAGAGACAGAGAGAGAATGGCACCTCACAGGCGTGAAAATTGATATATCCGCAGATCATCGACGACCTTGCTGCATACCGTCGGCTACTCCGAGATCTCCCCCTGTACTAGTAGTCCTGGATAGGAAGGAAAAGTGGCTCGCACGCACCGTCTTTCAGCCAGCCAAGAGCATCCTCCATACCACATTGCCTCATTCAGCCAATTTCCTCAGCGTTCGGCTCTCAGAGTTCCTCGGTATCTTATCAATAAATCCTCTGTTTTCACTTCTTTTTTTTACTTTTTTTTTCCCCCTCCTTGCTCAGCCTTACTGAGCCTCACAGTACAGTGGGTCAATGTCGTCAACTTTGTTTACCCTGCTTAAGAATCCGAAAGCCATCCATGACTTACAGCTGGTCCAGAATAGGTATAGGATCCATGTACTTGGTAGTTTCTTTTTCTTTTCTCTTCTTTTTTTTTTTTTTTTTGAAAATCATATTTAGATGTCCACCTCTCCATCAATCTATGAACATGAAAACATTATTGATAGCAAATAAAAGTACCGGGCTGCGATTCTAACTATTGCATGGCTTTTGTTTTCTAACATCATCACAAACCACATCGCATCCTTCCTCTCATGCATTAAATTTACCGGCCCCGTCGGGGCATGCCGCGTCCTCTGCCTCCACCAAGAGCCCGTTGGGCAGCACCCGGGGGAAGTCCACGGCCAGGTGCCTGGGGCTGGGCAGACTCCTCGTTCTCTGTAAAACGTGCTCGTGTCAGCCAATAGAAATCCAACAAACAAAGCAAAAGGCATAGAGGGTTAAGCAAGAACGGTGGATACTTACTGATAGTCTCATCTACACTCAAAATCAAGCAAGCGGCCTCCACTGCGGCTTGGATGGCGTTGACCTTGACCAGACTAGGCTCCCACACGAATGCCACCATGTTATCACGGACTCCCTCGTTATCGAAGTCAACACCGGCCCAGACGTTGCCCTTGCGGTGCTCCACGCGCAAACGGTTCAAGATGTCAGTCGCATCGAAGCCGGCATTGTCGCACAGCTGACGAGGGATCACCTCCAGGGCCTTGGCGAATGCCTTGACAACTGCCTGCTGCTTGTGAGGCACGTTGCGGTCGGCGAAGCCGTGCATGTAGCTCGACAGCTCCATCTCGGTAGCACCACCACCTGCAACAATGGTCGTGTTCCGAAGAGCACGCTTGACAATCATGATGGCGTCATGCAAACTCCGCTCGACTTCGGCAATGAACTGCTCCGCACCACCACGTAGCACAAGGGTACACGTCTTGGCGGCAGGGCACTCAGAGAACAGGTTGTAGCGTTCACCACCAATCTGGCGCTCCTCAAAGATGCCGCAAGTACCCAAGTGACGCTCTTGGATGTCACTGCATGTCGACTGGGTGGCTGCTCCAGTTGCCTGGCACACCCGGTCCATATCGTCCGAGGCAACACGACCAGCGCAGAAGATGTCACGGTCAGCGAAATACCTGAGATCACGGTTAGATAGACTAGTAACAGCAGGCGCATCACAGTAAATACGTACTGAGTAGCCAAATCACCGATAGGTAACTTGCTAAGAACAACCTTGGCCCCTGTCTTGTAGATAGCCTCCAGCTTGTTGTAGATGATCTGCCATTCCGCATCGACGATGGCCTGGTATTCAGACACCTGTTCGACACGCACCTCGGCGTTATCCTTCTCACTCTTCAACTCTAGTTCGACGTTCAAGCAGACAATCTTGGGATCCTTGAAGTACTTCGGCTGCTGTTCGAAACCGGCATAAGAGAAGGTCTTCTTGAAGGCAACACCGTTGACAAAGAGGGAATCTTGCAGGCCACCACCGGTGACTCTCTTGATTCCAATTAACTTTTCGTTAAGATCATCCTGGTCGAGTGAGAGCACAGCGTTCACCACCACTACACATAGTCAGTATCCGCTTCCGTCCAGTCCCACGGGAGCCCTTACTCTTGGTGAAGAAGTCCGAGTTGCGCTTAATGAGCTTGCTGTTCATGGCGGTTGCGGCCAATCGTCGTAGAGTTTCAACCTTCTTCTCCTCGCTTCCGGCAGCCTCGATCATGTCGACTGCGATTTCTTTCACCTTGTTGACGGCCATAGCACTTCCCCTCCGTAGACCCTTGATGATTGTCTGTGCGCTCACGCCTTGCTCAACCAGTTCACGAACTTCCTTGAGTATTTCACCGGCAAGAACAACGACCGATGTTGTTCCATCTCCTACTTCGGCATCTTGGGATCGGGCGATATCCGTGAGAATGCGGGCGGCGGGGTGCACAATATCCAGGAGCTAGTTTCGTCACGTATTAGTATCACACCATCGATGGAAGTTAGAGTATTGAACTCAAGTCGAACACACTTTCATTACTGTCGCTCCATCGTTCGTAATGGTCTGCTTGCCGTTGCCGTCAACAAGCAACAAGTCCCCTCCATACGGGCCGAGAGTGCTCTTGATGGTAGATTGCACGGCAACACAGGCATTGATATTAGAAATGATCTGACCCTTTCCCTGAGAGGCATCCGTGCCTAAGCAATTATGAATCGTGGAAAAGTCAGCGAACAAAACACGTCGGACACACAGTGGAGGGGGTCAGAATGCGGGCAAGAAACGGACCCTCCTTAAGCACAATGATAGTGGGTGCCTGGCCAGCGAAGGCCATTTTGATTAATTTATTTCGAAAAGAACCGACAAGTAAGGCTGGTAAAGACCGGTAGAGAATAAGAGACGCACAGGAGATGGAAAGTGACGCCGAAAGTTACCAGCTCGGGGGTGTTCAATAATGCTCTCGACCAAAATTTCCCCGAGCTTCTCGATGTCGCCAAAGCACTGAGGCGGTGACCAATCATACCGCGTCTCCGCAACCCTACAACCCCTCAAGCAATTTATACTAACTAGTAGTAATCAGCACTGTATACATCCCTTATCAACCTGCCTGGAGAATCATTTATCGGTCTATTACATATAATTTATCGCGTCACTTTCTATCATACTGCTAATAATACAGATATCCACCACCGTAGTTATCCGATAATCCACAATGCCGCAAGCCCAACTTATATAAACGCCGTCAAGAAATGCCGTAACGATAATGCCCCAGAAAACAAAACAAAAGTGCAGAGAAAATCAAATCAGATAGAAATGGGCTGGAAAAAAGGAAAAGAAAAGGTGCAAGCAGGCAGCCACATCACGTAAAGTCCAAGTCATCATCTGGTTGTCCTACATACTGATACTTGGCCAGTATCTGTTCGTGGTGATGCACATCACCTACTTGTGAATGTACTAGCCCAAGTGCATCCTGATGAAGCGCCGATCCAGGATCTGGATCAGATGGGTCATCAACCATCATATGGTAATCACTCGCAGCATGATGTCGCACATCATCATCAAAGTGAGAGCTAGACAAACCATGAGGGCCGTGCGTGTAAGGGTCGGTCATAGCATCATGGGTTTGGAATCTGGGAAGTTGCTGGTGAATATCAATGATTTGGGGGTCGAGAGGCATGACGTAGTCGCTGATGGAATCTACTGATCCCGGAACAACGGATGGATGGGTGGTGACAAAAGGGTTCTGGCTTTGATGGGCATCCAGAGATACATGGTCCATGAGCGAGTTTGCTCCCATGTTCTCGCTGGTTGGCATACTAGGCTCGCTCTCGCGGCTGCTTGTTTGATCCTCCTCCTCTATCATATCATCATTCTTGAAGAGTCCGTTGGCTAAGGGCGATTTGAGTGTCTCCTTGCACTGGGGACAATCTCGGATGACCCTGCTTACGGTTTCCTTGATCCGGACCCAATGGTACTTGACTGCAATGGCGGCTGTAGTCTTATTGATGCCGGCATGCTGCTGAACATGCATCTCCCGAGCGATATCATACTGCTGTTGTGGATCCGACACTACCTCTTTGTCTTTCAGCATCAGCTTCTCGGTTTCACCATCTTGCCCCCCAATCAGCTTATAGTGGGTTGCTGCACTTCTAAGCCGGCTCTTCTCGGCCCTGTCGGCGCCCCTAGGGTATTTTGAATGCTTCAGATAATACCGGATCTTGTCAAAGCGATCCT
The DNA here is from genome assembly GCF_001792695.1 of Aspergillus bombycis. Classification (NCBI taxonomy): domain Eukaryota; kingdom Fungi; phylum Ascomycota; class Eurotiomycetes; order Eurotiales; family Aspergillaceae; genus Aspergillus; species Aspergillus bombycis. The sequence goes on from NW_019170082.1 coordinate 149,023, forward strand.
GAGTAACAGCGTCCTCACCCTCGGGCCCCAAATCTCGGCCGTATATGATCGCATCCACATACTGTCCGGGATTCGAGGCGAGTCTACCACCTCCTGGTATTCTTCCGATCCGTTTGAACCCTAAAGAATCCCAAAGGCGACAGGAGGCAACATTACTCTCATAGACTATGTTGAACATGGCATATGTATACCCCTGCAGAATGTCAGATATATGAGACTTCGGATACATCCGCAACCAATCGCATAACGGCAAGACACTGGGCTAACAGAGCGTTCACGGAGGAATTCATCAGTGCAGTTGGTACTGACCAGTTTTGGAGCCCATTCTAGGTATCCTTCCCCCATCAGTCGGCCCACACCTCGATTCCGAGAGGCATCGGTGACAAGGAACATGCTATTGCAGATATGACTACTACGGCCAGGGTAGTTTGGTCTGACGGTAAAGCTGCCCAGACAGATCTTGGGCCAATTCATTCCCGGCCTGTCCATGGCTTTGACATCCTGTGTATGCTTGATATCCCCGAGGAGCATGATAGCACCGAAGTTAGAGAACCAATAGTGCTTAAACTCATTGTACGGAATAGGGTCAATCATAGCATAGGTGTCGCCCTTCTCAATCTCACTATTTAATTGGTCTGATAGGTAGCCCAACAGAGACGGGGGCACATCATCGGGCGACATAAAAGGTACCAGGGTCGCGACCGTAACGCGATCGCGAAGGGTAACCTGCCGAGGGTAGATATCTGGTAGCAGCTCCTGGTCCGCAGGCATCACCATAGACGCTAAATCCCCATGTACAGCAGGCATGTTGAAACCTTGGGCCGGCCGAGCCGGTCACAGGACTATTTACCATTATTAGTTAATTGAGCAAATATCAAACATTGATTTAATCTGATGTGATTGCAAGCTGCAAATCGGTATATGACAAGTGTGAAGCACTGGGATAATAGACCACGCGGGACAGAAATAGCACGGATGCCATCACAGAGACTACGAGTCAAGCAAGATACAGGAAGGACCCAGATAGGAAAAACCGTGGCAGGGACATTACCAGAATAGGGTCTAGAAGCACTGACTTTCTGAGGGCGAAATCGGAAACAACGTTTCTCCTTTAATACTTGATTGTCCCCGAGGGGCACTTCGAGGACCGCCGAGTATTCTAGAGTCCGGAATGATGTGAACGCAGCAGAGAAAACGTCGTCCCGCCGGCGGTTTATGGTTGATCCGGGAACGGTAATACTATCCCTATTAGATTTATTCGGTGCCTCAGGTGCTGAGTTCCCATTAGGGTTAAGTTCGGCCCCACCAGAACAAGTTGTTCCTGGAAGGTGAACTAGTAGTACCTACCAACTACCGGCAATATCATGATATACTACTAGTACTAGTAGTAGTGAACAATAGTAAACAAATCAAGTAATCTATACTCCTTATAATACAGAGTCTTGTCTACGTAATGATATATCCATAACTCATCTGATTTTGCAAGATAGTAAGTACAAAAACTGACAATGTTTCTCTCTTCTCCACAAGACTATATATTTTGGACAGCTCACCTGCCACTGACGTCGCTTAATACTTGACAAGGATAAGTACTCGTAAGGCATCAACAGCTGAAAAGTTACCCCTGCAAGAAAGGCCCGTTCCACCCACTGGACAATCTTTCCCACATTTGTGACCCAGCCAAACTCCCATAGGCAAGTAATCTCGCACCCTAAACTTCTCTCACAACCTGGGTATGATCAAACCACTTGCCGCCATCATGAATGCCCCTCAGTATTATCCAAACATGCTGGAGCCACTACAGGTAAACAAAGCGAATTTGCAGAAAGCTCTCCATGAATTTCGCGGAGCCGTTGATCATGGAACTCATCTGATGCAGCAAGGCTGCCCTCCTTCAGCGGAGTGGGGTAGTGCCGGTTTGTACTTGGGAGTAGCAGGTACGGTCGACTCCCCATTCCAGAACCGACGACGTCAAGCGTATACACAGAACACCTTTGAGGTATCTATAGTATTACCATTGCCTATCTCGCTGACTGCATCCCAGGGATCGCTCTCGCCTTCCTGCGGCTTGAGCGTCAAGCTCTATCCTTGATAGAGCCAGGCAAGGCTCCTATCGATTTCGGTAAACTAGCGAGGGAGCGGATAGTGTCACATGGACCAAATTTGCCTTTGAAACCAGGCTGGCTGTCGCCTCTAGGCTCATTGTCCCCAGTAACAGGGGCCTTGATGCGCATCTTAGCAGCAGCTACGGATGGCAGTGTAATCTCTGATGCTGACATTACTTGTCTTGGAGATGCGGTTAGGCTGGCAATCCAGAATGGACCCCTGGTGCCTCAGGGAGATAAAATGATGGGAGGTGATGAGCTTATTTACGGTCGGCCTGGATTGTTATGGTCCATCCTCAATCTCCGGGTTCAGCACTTCGATGAGAACACAAGGAGGCGCCTACAACCTGTTTTCGATGCTCTACCTGACCTTGTTGATGTGATAGTCGACGCTGGAAGACAAGGACAGAAGAATTACATCGAAATGCACGGAGAGAAGGATGCATTGCCCCTGATGTGGTCGTGGAAGGAAGCCCGGTTTTATTTAGGAGCGTGAGTGTTCACCCCAGCCAATGTATCCTACCCCCTTCCCCGATGAAAAAAAAACCCCACAAGACTCAACGTACTGACTGAGAGCTCAAGTGTTCATGGCATCGGTATGTACACAGAGAAAAGCAAGTTCTCCGCAGGGTTTTTCGGAGCTAATACTTCGTAGCCGGTGTTCTTGCGATTATCCTTGCTTGTCATGCCGAAGAAGTCAATGATGACACTTCGCGTAAATATCTCCCTTGGATAGCGGGTACTATCACAGGCTTATGCAAGATATGTATTGCTAATCATGGACACCTTCCCACACGCATTCCTCCATCTTCCCGCCATTCATCTCCACTTGTCCAGTTATGTCATGGTAGCCCTGGATTATTGGTTCTCATGGCATGTGCAAGAAGAAGCCCGTTGGTCATTGAGTACTGGGAACCCGAATGGGACGAAGCCATTCATTTAGCGGCTGAAAGTATCTGGAGGGAAGGACTGCTATCGAAGGGTGGCAGTTTGTGTCATGGCATTGCTGGAAATGCACTGCCGCTGCTACTCATGCACGACAGTTTCGAGTACGATGTGGAAATGATGCAGACGGCGAAGCGCAACTACATAAAGCGAACCGAGGCAATCGAGACTAAATGCTTAAGAGACAATCTCTCAAGCGACTATTTCTTGTCTAGAGCGCTAACATTGCTGTTACATGCGCGGGAGACGCCGCCTTACAGCAACTCGCCCGAGAACATTTATCGTATGCCTGACCGCCCCTTCTCCCTACATGAAGGTCTAGCGGGTACGGTTTGCGCGTGGGCCGATGCTTGTGTGGCAATCCAAGCGAGATTGCGGAAGATGGAGCTGGAGCTGGAGGGTGACGGGCCAGTCGTAGAGGCTACTTTGCGACATGACCCGGCTTTCAAGGAACTAATGAACCGCCAGCTAGGGTTCCCAACTATCGCTCACCACAGACCGACAGGTCTGCCTTGAGTGAAAACTGGAGAACGCAAACCACCTTTTTGAGAAAAGGACAACGGCAAAAGCAGATATTGTATGCTATATTTGTGTTCCTAAAACACTCAGCTGAATATTCATCTGTAGCTGAAAGTTGATCTTACCCGAGATTCCACGCAAATAAATATGGGAAGCAGTAGTTTGTGTAACCGTATCCAAGTGTAATGTCGGCTTTATGTCCTCATCATCACCGAACTCGGAGAAGACAAAAGAAACGGTCCTAAACAAAACTAAATCCCGATCGATACATAGGAGGTTGGCCTGGAATTTCTGTCCTAAATTCGACACGCTTCGGTACAAAGTTGCCATGTGGTACCTCAACAGCCACCCTGAAGCGACGCCAGCAATTATTGTATTGGTGAGACGACTCGCCGCAGAAAGTACAGCGCGTGGGCATTGATCGCACTGGGGTTGCTTGCGCTCTCGGCTCCGGCTGACTGTGGCTTCTCATCCTGGTCTTGCGCTCTTGTTCCCGACGCATCTGCTGGACAACATACTGATTAATCTCCTCTTGACTGGGCTTTTTGCTGTGCCGCCTAATAGTTTCATTGTGTCGTGGCGCCTTTTCATCTCTTTTCATCTGCTGGACGACGAATGCGTTTATCTCCTCCTGTGTAAGCTTTCGAGAATCCGAAGATACGTCAAGAGAAGAATAAGGTGTGCTTTTACTCCGCGAATGTTGGATATGTTTCTTCTTCCCCTTCATGCCTTTTTCGTGTCTCATAGCTAACTCTGAAAGCTCTTGAAACGTCATTTTGTCTGGGGAATTTGAAGAGCCCAATCGACTATCACGAAGCATATCCGTCGCCCAGCTCTTCCATTCTGGTCGTGTCTTTAGTTTATTAAGAAATAGGATATTGATTTGGGAGTCTGCGATCCGGAATTCTTCGTTAACTTGAGTAAGACCTTCTCGCATTGCTTCAATGAGCTCGATGAGATCGGTGACTGTATCTGATTTTGCGGAGTCGAGGTCCAGTATCTCGCTGATATGATGTATCATACGAACATTTCGCTGCCAGATGTCCATGTTGGCGAACCGTAAACCAAGCTTGGGGGTGTTGTTGGTGAAGCTTATTGAATATAGATTGGTTCGAGCTCAGATGAGAGAATCTTGTTCTTTGTTTTTGCTTTTCTAATAGGAGAAATGACGTCAGGGGAAATCCATACGCTGGACGTAATCTATTTACATCCTCTCCTGATTGACGTAAAATACCGTACCGAGTAATACACTGAGTAGGAGATACTACTTGAAAGCTTCTTATAACGATGTAGCTCTCTAAACAATCATATATGTTGGAGGGTATCATATATACATATTTTCGCTATCCTTGTTTCATCGACTAGTGTACTATAGTAAGAATCTTATGGCTTCTGCGCCCAATACGAAAAGTGGCAGTGCTGGGTCTTTATTTGTGGGTGATCATGGGGGCCGGTTTTTCTTGGCTCCCTGAAGCAATAATGGTGCACCTGACAATTTTTATATCGATATCTCTTTCTGACTCTGGCAGAGACATTTTTGGACCTAAGATCCTATGAATGCGATGCTATCTTAGCCCAGGTATAACATTATCACTCAGCAAGCGGTAAAAAGATGGATCTTGTGCCCCCATCCTACCAGTCCGCAACGACCAGAGATGCGTGGTCCTTTATTGCTACATATATACCATCCAGCGACCTATGCGCAGCTACATTAGTCTGTCGGAAATGGCATGCACTTTTTATGCCGTTCTTGTGGGGTGATCCTGCATCTCACTTTGGGACTGACAACGATGCCGTTTATGGTAATTCCACTGGACACACCATTCGTGGTCTGAGCTGACAAGATATCTGCATTGTAGTCGCTTTGACAAGGTTTAGGAGAACCCTGGTATATGCCAGGTTGGAGGTGCGGATGCTAACACATACACTTCATCTGCCTCCTGCTCTTTCAGAAATCTACGGAGGTCCGCGACCGGAATGGCTGAGGGAGATTCTCGAATACTTACCATGCCTTCAGTCTCTGATTGTCTCTAAATTGCCGTTCTTTGACCATAATTCCATGGTAGCTTTAAGAAATAATACGAGCCGCGAACTTGTCAACGAAACAGTCCTTACATATAACGTTCGTCTGCTGTTGGCGGACCACGAACCTAATACAACCTCTCAAGGGCTTGCAGAGGCACTATTGCGTTTTCAGGAACTTGTATATCTTGACCTGTCTTATACCACTCCAACTCGAGATAGTAGTGTTCTATCTGCTCTATCTCAGCTGGAACATCTCCAGGTCTTGAAACTACGGGGCATTGGGTTAAGAGATAGCGACGCAGAGTTCTTAGCTAATGCTATCGGTCTGAGAGTTCGCTACCTTGACTTGCGGGATAACAGGCTCACTGATATGGCTATCCGATCTTTACTGCAAGCTTCTTTCCTATCACCAGGTAATCCTGCAGTCGATCATGGTTCAGATGTGGGAACGGCAGCTCCAGGACCTTTCACTCCTGCAACATCGCCACCGACTAATTCGAAATGGCTCAGCTGCCCTACATTAGATGAGCAGTTCATGAAAGCATTAACACAGCCCTTGACAGGCCGTTCGTGGGTGGAGAACGTACCACATGCGGGCATTACACATTTATATATCGCAGATAATCGGATTACAGTCGAGGGGGTGGCAAGCCTTATAGCTTCATACCGACTTCACGCTCTTGATGTAGGAACAGTTGACACCGCCGATTCAATTCGGGACTCGCGTGTTATATCCTCATATCACAAAGACCCCCGAAAGCTTCCTGGTGCTGAAAAATTGATACCAATTCTGGGTTCTGCCGCAAAAGAGAATCTAACGTACCTACGTGCTCACCATGCAGTTTGCACCGCTGATGCTCCTTGGAAAGACCCTGTGTCATCGAATGGGTTTGTTGCAGAACTTCCAGCCGAAAGTGAAGATCAAACCCCGGAGCTAGACGCCGCAAACGTGATCCACGAGCTCCCTGCAGAGGAAGCGCCTGTTTTTGAGCTTCCGGGGTCACCAGTTCCAGAGACCTGGAGAACAGACTTTCAACGTTCTGGCCATGATACGCAGGCGCCTATTCGTGAAGATGAGCCATTACCCCTACGAAGACGAGGTTCTGTATTTGCCCCTGAGGTGGTTGAGACACCTTATACCAGGGCAGACGATGATGCTACATCCATTACCATTAGTCCGCTCTATCCAGCTCAGGCTCAAGAAGGCTTAATCCCGACCGAGTTGGAGTTCGATGAGAATACGGAAACGCCTGGTACAGTCCCAAGATGTACATCCCCAGTAGTGATGGACGATCCCAAAACCCAGAAAATCCAAGAACTCATCTCAAAAAGACCCAAAAATTCCGTCCTACCTCGCAAAGATTACAAGGAAAACAGCTTTCCGTATCTGCATCCTTCTTTTGTACCACATCTTGAGACATTGGTGTTGACTGATGTTCCATCCCATGTGCCCGCAAATTCCCCCATCTTGAGGGCTCTAATCCGCTTCATAACAGCCTGCTCGAATGAGGCCTTGCTGGCAACGCTCCAAGCAGGATCAGACTATTCGCTTCCTCCTGGTCGAGCTCGAGCCAAAGCTGAACAAGAACGATCTCGGTCACTGTTTGCTCTGCGGCGCTTGGTACTTGAAGTGACTCCTGTCGAGAGAACAACGGCTAAATTAACTGCGTGGAAATCAACGAGCTATCAACAAGGAGCTTCAAAATCAAGCACTGGGGATCGAGATCTGGAGAAACTGTGGTCAGCAGCAGCGGACGACTTCAGTTTCTTCGGTGAGGACGAATGTGGGGTCCCAAACCACGACCCGGGGAGGTACTTCCCAATGGCTGCTCTCAACGAGAAAGTCATTTTGATCCCAGAAGAAGATGATTCTGGAAACTCAGGGTATTCAACACCGGTTGCTTCTGCGCAGAAATTGCACCGTCCGGATTTCCCCTCTTCTTATGGCAGTCATTCTCGTCCCTCTTCCATCAACTCTGGACCAGCACGGAATGACGGCGCCGTAGTTTCGCCTCAAGCTGATGCTCCAGAGGTTGACCTCATCTCAGAACTAGCTGCTTTCAGGCGTTCAAAGAAGGCTGAATACGAAGATCTGGTGCGCAGGGACCGGAAAAGGAGGAGTACGGTAGGCACCACACCTTCGCTCCTCTCTCCTTCCGGGTCGTTATCATCATTCGGGCCGTTGTCGCCTTCTCCAAGCCTGTCCACTGTGGCAGCAGTTTCGGCTCCTCAATTGGCCATGTCGCATTATGTGGAAGGATATTGGAAAGGTGAAGTGAAAATTGTCCGAAACCCCGCACCTAAAGGACGGAGTGGAGTGGTTGATATGTATGGAAATTACTTTGAAAAAGGGTACCTATATCCTTAAGTCTTGTATGGAACATATTCCCTCGTTTGAAAGTTGTTTCTAGATCGCAAGCATGTATTTACTCATCATATAAGTTTATGTCATCAAGTTAGATACCCCAAAATATGATCCTAGCCATGTAAGTCATGGTGGTGCATTTTCAGAGGGATCCCCCCACAGACAACCTAACATAAGTATAACGGAACTACTCTGTCTAGTGGGGCAAAGCAGCTAGAAGTAGAGGCCACTAGGGCGATTTACAAGAACGGAAATGGGATCGTTTTGAGTATCTTGTCATTTTCTCTTTCAGTCGTTATGCGAGCTTGGATTCCCTTTCGTCACTAAGTCAAAATGTCGAAATACAATGGAATCATGAAAGCCCCTGGCCGATCCATTTGGTGCATCGGGGTCCCGTCTCCACTGGGCTATATTCGTTTACCTTTTGTGAACAGTAAATGTTTAGATTTTGTTTTGTTTTATTTGCGTCTCCTGCCCACGGGCGACCCGTAATGCAAGCCTTCGACCCCAAAACTGAAACCCATTCATTCCATTTGAACCGAGTAAGAAAGTCTGTTCAGTAAAGAAACAAGAAAAGAAACAAGCCTTTTAAACTAATCCATTTTTCTCTTCTGTTTCCCTTCCTTACACAGCCTTAGCGGCCTGAGGGGGGCTCAGCTTCTTGCCGTCCTTGTTGTACCTGATGCGAGGAGGGGGGGCACGGTTGCGACGACCTTCCCGGGAACGGACACTGTGATGGGGATTTCCGTCAGCTTGGTTCAATCTTCCTAGTGGTACATAAATGTCGCCAAAGTGTATCAAGAGTCGGGGTTGGATGCGTACCGAACAATCTTGCCGTGGATAGCGCAGGAGACACAGTACTGCAGCTTGAGGTACATCTTGGGGACGGCATAGTCGGTGAAGACGGAGGCGTCAGAGATATCACCTATACAGTAAAAATCGTCGAGTCAGTCCCAGTTGCATTTGCAAATCGTATCCCATCAATTCGTGCGTGCTGTTGCCCTCTTCGTTCACAATTCCTTCTCCAATTCCAGATTTCGATTCCAGCTCTTCCGAACAACAGTGCGCGGCGAATTTGGGCTTCAATTGCGGGTATCAGGCTCGGACATACGGATGGCAGCGGACTCAACCATGTTGCGGATAGTGAATCTCTTGATGGCCTTGTCCTTGGGGACGCAGCGAGCGCAGTTGGAGCAGCGCACGGGCTTAGTGTGGCCGCGGCCGTTCTTGTTACGACCGCTGTAGAACTGTCAGTTTTGCTGATTCCAGAAATTGCCCCTTTCCGTTTTCCGTTGTCTTAACAAAAAAACACTTGTCGGCAACCGGGTTCCCACGGCCATGTAGAAGATACCGGAACCGTAGGCGTCATATCAAAAGGCACGCATGTAATGAAATCGGACGGGTATAGGAGATAGGGTCGGTCCTTACTTGTTCGCCCTCTTCTTGACCATCTTGACGGCTTTTCTCTGGAACTATGGGTCAGAGAATGAAGAGTCAGGGGGAAGGGGAAGGTTGTCGCGTACTTGGCTTGTCGGGTTTGGTTGTCGTGAAGCACCGGAAGACTCGTGATGAGGTTGTGCGAGGCCGGTCATGTGCAAAAGCCCTATGCCCTTAAGCGAGGCCTAGTCACGGGATGTTATGTGCCTGAGGCGGAATGCGGGAGGTCTTTCTGCCTGAGGCAAGCGACGAGTCATTCCGCCCGCGGAAGTGGCCTGAGGCGCCCAGACAGGGATGAGGGACATATGATGTGTTCACGTGCTGATCCTCCCGTCTTACTTGAAAGCCGAGAATCTTACGATACGCCAATACGGGTACTTTGTTTACTTTACCCGTTCATCATAACAGGGCAATCGTCCCATTTTCTGCCGTAAACTAACAGCTAATAGTTCGTCCACCCGACTGAGTCTAAACCCACTCGAGACCCCCTGTCTGTCCGTAACTTTCTCGTTGACGTTCAATTTATCGTCTCTCTTCCCTCTCTTCCCTTACTTTGACCTGTTCTGGTTTATCGTGAACTTGTGTCTTGAGGGTACTAGTACATATCACTACTAAATACTCCGTACATACACACCTGTCTCCGCTCTCCTTTACCCTCCCCAATTCCCGTCATCTCCTTTACCCTCTCCCCTCCCACACCCACTGACCATCCACATTGCGTAACCGTACCTGCATTACTGTTGGTTGGCAACATGTCGGCCACTGGAACGTACAGGGGAACTACGACTGGCCACAAGACTGTGGGCAGAGGTAGGCTGCCCGACTTCGATAGTCCGGCATCCCACATTCCGCGTCCTCGGCCTGAGACCGCTTCTTCTTCCACACCCAATCCTCACACTCCCTCCAGCGACATTGGAAGTTCAACAATGAGTGCTGCCAGCAGACAAAGACAGAACCAGTCGAAGCGAGATGAGGTATGATCTTTCTCCCTTGGTCACGCTGTGTGACGCTTTATAGCTACAATGGAGCTTGAACTTTTAAGCACGTCCTTTGTATCCCATCTCTCCTCACCGAATTTTTTTTCCTTCCCTCTTGCACCTATTACCTTTTCCCCCCCTCTTTCTCCAAACCAGCCCGTTGTAATTTGAGATAAGGCAAATGATTATATAACTCTCTACTCCTATTCTAACACCCCAATCAGGCTATCCGCCGAAAGATGGAGGCGGACCTCAACAAGAAGAAGCAAGCCCCGACAAAGGCGCATCGCTCTCGGAAAGCTCCGCCAGGAACCGTACTCGCCCTGAAACCTAGTCAAGCTCTTCAGATTAAACCTAACACGACCATTGCGGAGGCCGCTCAATTGATGGCAGCAAAGCGGGAGGACTGTGTTTTGGTTACCGACGATGATGATCGCATTGCCGGAATTTTCACTGCGAAGGATCTCGCGTTTCGTGTGGTGGGAGCTGGCCAAAAAGCTCGAGATATTACCGTCGCCGAAATCATGACCAAGAACCCTTTATGCGCGAGAACCGATACTAGTGCTACCGATGCACTCGACCTCATGGTTAGGAAGGGCTTCAGACATTTGCCAGTTATGGATGAGAACCAGGATATTTCTGGTGTTCTCGATATCACGAAATGCTTCTACGATGCGATGGAGAAGTTGGAGCGCGCATATAGTTCGTCCCGCAAGTTATACGATGCTTTGGAAGGTGTTCAGACGGAACTCGGCTCCAGCCAGCCTCAGCAGATCATCCAGTATGTTGAAGCCTTGCGTTCGAAGATGTCTGGTCCAACTCTCGAGACTGTCCTTGATGGCCTGCCGCCCGTTACAGTCTCCGTTCGCACGTCTGTGAAGGAAGCTGCTGCTATGATGAAGGAACATCACACCACCGCCCTTCTGGTGCAGGATCAGGGCTCGATCACCGGTATCTTCACCAGCAAAGATATCGTACTGCGTGTCATCGCTCCTGGTCTTGACCCGTCGACATGTAGTGTGGTTCGCGTCATGACTCCTCACCCTGATTTTGCGCCCGCTGATATGAGTATTCAAGCTGCGCTACGGAAGATGCACGGTTAGTTATAGCCCATTGGATTTCCAAAGATACGGTCTCTAATTTTAGATTGTCACAGACGGCCACTATCTGAATCTACCAGTTATGAACGAGACGGGCGAGATTGTTGGTATGGTGGATGTGCTGAAACTCACATATGCCACTCTGGAACAGGTTAGTAAATCATTTTTCACCCGCGATAGTCGCAAGAGTATCTAACTGGATTTCAAGATCAATTCGATGTCGACGCATGATGACGAAGGCCCGGCATGGAACAAGTTCTGGCTCTCTATGGACCATGAATCCGACTCGATGGTGTCTGGTAGCCAACAGCCCCATAATCGGTCAGTACTCAGTCCTGAGTCTCCGAAGCTAGTTATGACGCCAGAGACAGTGTGCTTCCTAATGAGTCTGCTTCTCACCATGGCGGCGATGAGCACTCCGAATACATCGATCACCATCATCATCATCATGGCGAACCTGTTCCGTTCCCCTTCAAGTTCAAGGCGCCAAGTGGCCGCGTTCACCGTGTTAACGTTCTCCCTTCTGCTGGCATTGCCGATTTAGTTGCCCAAGTCACGGCCAAGCTGGGATCAGAGGCGGATGCCGTTGGCGGCGCTGCAACCTGTGACGAGGGTAAACTTAGCAACACAGGCTATGCTTTGAGCTACTTGGATAATGAGGGAGACACTGTTTCGATTACCACAGATCAGGACCTTGCTGATGCAATTACTCTGGCACGGCAGTCGCGTCGGGACAAGGTTGATCTCTTTGTCCATGATCCGACGCAGCCTCCAATTCCTGCTACTCTCGAACCCCAACCCGCACCTGTGAAGCCTGTGGAGGAGAAGATCTCTCCAGTTCCAGAGGATCAGTTGTCGGAGGAACCATATGTGCCAAAGCCCCGGTCTCAGACGTTCTCCTCACAGCACCAAGAAGAGCAATTCATTGCAGGAGTGCCTAACGAGTTACTCCTTCCTGGTGCGATTGTCACACTGGCGGCAGTCATTGCGGGTGTTTTCGTCTTGAGCCGGGCCACGTCCCGGTAATGTGTGTCTAGTGAGCATTGTTTGATATAGTTGAATCGGTGGGACTGTTGTATCTAGTTCTTTTGTCTTTTCGTCAGTGCACCCCCGAGAGCGCTATTACTCCGCTTTTTTTTTGGCCATCGTTTAGCTGTCGTCTGCATTAATTTCTGATATTGACTGTTCGGATACCGCTGCTGTTATTAGTGAGAGCATAGTGTGATTTACAGCGCATAGAAAAGATTTGGGTTCATTTTCAGTTTTTCCACCAGCAGGGTATATTCGAAGGAATTTAGTACTAGTTCTTTAGATCGGTAGAGCACGAATGTTTGCAATCCTACTGGTTGCTAGCCCATAGATTGGATGCTGACAAGGTCGAGTGGTCGGGTTCTGCTGTGATGCCTTGATGCCTGGGATTGCCCTGTTTGGGCCTAGCGCGGCGTTGCCTCGAATCGCTGGAATTTTTTGGGTTGGACTTTTGGTTGCTCAGTTCCCTCATCCCACATCCATTATTCGCTCCCTCGCGAACCTCTAATTCTCCCCTCCAGTTCATCTGCAGCTCTGGACCCAGCTGGGATGCTGAGCCTGCGTTTGAGCTGTGTGTTTTCTTGAGAGATAATCCATTTACTGATCTTCTTGAGTACGGGTCTTTTGACACTACTCCCCCCTCTATATTCCCCCCACCAAAACAATTCCAGAAAAATCCTATCTAACCGCTACCCCACTCGCCGCCTGGGTTCAGCACTGAGCCCGCATTTGAACGTCTTCCTGGATCGCGACTTCGTTTGTTCCGTTCGGTTGGACCCTTCAGCTTAAGCAGACAAGATGTCTTTGCTACCCCCCGAGGTCCACTCCGCGCTCTCGCAGCTGCTGCGCGCGTTAACCACCCCGGACAACACGGTTCGTACGCAGGCGGAAGAACAGTTGAATAATGATTGGATTCAAGGTCGTCCGGATGTCCTTTTGATGGGCTTGGCGGAGCAGATTCAAGGCGCAGAGGAACTAGTAGTAAGTGCCTCGACTCGGAATACAAGGGGGAAGGTCGCATGAAAGCGCCGAGACGGATCACCTTGCTCCAAGGCCTCCTCCACAATCGGTCCTCATCCTCATTCTTATTGATTACCACAGACACGTACATTCGCCGCGGTGCTGTTCAGGAGAATATCTACCAAGACACGGAAGGACCCTGTCACAAATGAAGCCAAAGAGCTCTTCTCAACACTTACTGGAGAGCAACGCCTGGTCATTCGACAGAAGCTGGTTACTTGTTTGACGACTGAGACTGTGACGGATGTCCGGAAGAAGATCGGCGATGCAGTGGCTGAGATTGCGAGACAGTACACCGATAACGGTATGCAGCCTAGACGACCTGGGAAATCCTAGGATTGACGAATGACTTTTCTAGGTGACCAATGGCCTGAGCTTCTCGGGGTTCTTTTCCAGGCCAGTCAATCCCCCGATGCTGGCTTGCGTGAGGCTGCTTTCCGCATTTTCTCGACCACCCCCGGAATCATTGAGAAGCCCCACGAAGACGCCGTTCAGGGTGTGTTTGGCAAAGGTTTCAAGGATGACGTTGTGTCTGTACGTTCAATCCTCAGTATCGGCCGGTAGAATTTCAGTTTTTTTAACCGTCTATTTGCAGGTGCGCATTGCTGCCATGGAGGCTTTTGCTTCCTTCTTCCGCTCGATTTCGAAGAATCCCAGCCCAAGTTTTTCCAGCTCGTGCCAGACCTCCTTAACGTTTTGCCTCCGCTGAAGGAATCGTCCGAGAGCGACGAGCTTTCTGCTGGATTCTTGGCCCTCATTGAGCTGGCCGAGATTTCTCCCAAGATGTTCAAGAGCGTGTTCAACAATCTGGTGAAGTTCAGTATCAGCGTGATTGCCGATAAGGACCTCAGTGACCAGGTTCGCCAAAACGCCTTGGAATTGATGGCCACATTTGCAGACTACTCTCCCAACATGTGCAAGAAGGACCCTGAATTTGCACAGGAGATGGTGACCCAGTGTCTGAGCCTCATGACTGACATCGGTATCGATGATGATGATGCTTCCGAGTGGAACGCATCTGAGGATGTAAGTTGTCCATGTTCACTGTGTGCCACATATTCTGACCTGTCTAGCTTGATCTGGAGGAGAGCGACCTCAACCATGTCGCTGGAGAACAGTGCATGGACCGCCTGGCAAACAAGCTTGGTGGACAGGTCGTCCTTCCCGCTACCTTCTCTTGGGTCCCCCGGATGATGTCTTCTTCAGCCTGGCGTGATCGCCATGCGGCCCTTATGGCTATCTCCGCTATCTCAGAAGGCTGTCGCGAGCTGATGGTTGGTGAACTGGACCAGGTGTTGGCACTGGTCGTTCCCGCTCTCCAGGACCCCCACCCTCGTGTCCGCTATGCAGGCTGCAACGCCTTGGGTCAGATGAGCACCGACTTTGCTGGCACGATGCAGGAGAAGTACCACGCTATTGTGCTTAACAACATCATCCCAGTGTTGAACAGTGCCGAGCCTCGCGTCCAGGCCCACGCTGCCGCGGCGCTGGTAAACTTCTGCGAAGAGGCTGAGAGGAAGGTCCTTGAGCCCTACCTTGCCGAGCTTCTGCGCCATCTTCTGCAGCTCCTGCGCAGCGACAAGCGCTACGTTCAGGAACAAGCTCTTTCCACTATCGCTACGATTGCCGACTCTGCTGAAAATGCGTTCGATCAATACTACGATACCCTGATGCCTTTGCTCTTCAACGTATTGAAGGAGGAGCAGTCCAAGGAATACCGTCTTCTGCGTGCTAAGGCTATGGAATGTGCTACCCTAATTGCGCTCGCTGTGGGCAAGGAGAAGATGGGACAAGACGCTCTGAGTCTAGTGCAGTTGCTGGGCAACATCCAACAGAACATTGTCGATGCGGATGACCCGCAGTCGCAGTATCTGCTCCACTGCTGGGGCCGTATGTGCCGGGTCTTGGGCCAGGACTTCGTTCCTTATCTCCCTGGTGTTATGCCCCCTCTCCTCTCCGTTGCGGCTGCCAAGGCGGACATTCAACTGCTAGATGATGAGGACCAGATTGACCAGGTTGAGCAAGATGAAGGCTGGGAGTTGGTGCCTTTGAAGGGCAAGATCATCGGCATCAAGACCAGCGCGCTGGAAGACAAGAACACTGCCATTGAGTTGATCACCATCTATGCTCAGATCCTGGAAGCTGCCTTTGAGCCATACGTGCTAGAAACTATGGAGAAGATTGCCGTACCTGGCCTTGCTTTCTTCTTCCACGATCCAGTGCGGGTGTCCTCGGCTAAGTTGATTCCTCAGCTCTTGAACTCGTACAAGAAGGCCCACGGTGACCAGTCCCCTGGGTTCGCACAGATGTGGAACAAGGTGGCCGAGAAGATCATCGAGGTGCTGAGCGCGGAGCCCACAGTTGATACACTGGCAGAAATGTACCAGTGCTTCTACGAATCCGTGGAGGTTGTGGGCAAGAACTGCCTCACCCAGCAGCACCTGCACACCTTCATTGAGTCGGCCAAATCGACGTTAGAGGACTATCAGGTCCGTGTCAAGGCTCGGCTGGAGGAGCGTGCCGAGGCCGAGGACGGCGAGGAGGAGAACCTGGAATATGAGTACGCAGTGGAAGATGACCAGAACCTGCTCAGTGATATGAACAAGGCATTCCACACGATCTTTAAGAACCAAGGCACATCTTTCCTGCCCACGTGGGAGACTCTGATGCCATTCTACGATGCGTTCATCACAAGCCAGGACCCGACGCAACGCCAATGGGCTCTGTGCATTATGGATGACGTGCTGGAGTTCTGTGGGCCGGAGTCGTGGAAGTACAAGGATCACATTATGCAGCCGTTGGCAGCAGGGTTGCAAGATCAGAACGCCGCCAACAGGCAAGCAGCCGCGTATGGTGTGGGTGTTGCCGCGCAGAAGGGTGGCGCCGCCTGGAGCGATTTCGTTGCGGCCAGCCTTCCCAGTTTATTCCAGGTAACACAGTTCAACCAGTCCCGGACAGAGGAACATGTGTTCGCCACCGAGAACGCTTCCGCCAGTATTGCGAAGATCCTGCATTACAATGCAAGCAAGGTGCAGAACGCACAAGAGATCGTGGCCAACTGGATCACGACCCTGCCGATCACATTCGATGAGGAGGCGGCTCCATATGCCTATTCATTCCTGGCGCAGCTCATTGACCAGTAAGTTACTAGTTTCACATTTGCACCAGATAGTGCTAACTCAGTATGCAGGCAAAACCCCACTGTCATGTCCAACGCCGACAAGGTGTTCGGATACATCGTTCAGGCTCTCGAGGCAGAGACCTTGCAAGGGCAGACGGCCGCCCGGGTGGCCAACTCGGCGAAGCAGTTGGTGGCTACGACCGGACTTAACGCAGATCAGATCCTGGCTGGTGTGAACCCGGACAACCAGGCGGCAGTGCGGAGTTATTTCCAGTAGATTGGGATGATTGCAGGGAATGTCTATGATATGGATTTTGTCGATTTACTTTTTACGAGCCTATAGCGTCTACGGACTTTAGGGATGTCATTAAATGAGATTATTGCAGATACACACAACCCGGGTTTTCTTCATCCATATATACAGGAATCGATATTTAAAGTATATGTACCAATACCAAGTAAACCTCTACTCAACCACCATCTCCAGAATCTCTAATATCTGACTCTTCTCCGTCAACGGCACTGGGTTCGTCTTACACCATCGATCCTGCAAACTATTCTCAGCCAACCGATCCAGCTGGTCTCGACCAACCCCAACATCCTTCAACGACCGAGGCATCCCCAATTCCCGAATCACCGCGTCCAAAACATCCCCTAGATCCACCTTCGTCGCATCCAAGCCTCTCCTCTCCAAAACCTCCCCAACAACCCCCTGCCCCAAAAGAAACCCCTTCGCCCTCTCCTGCCGCTCTCCATTCGCTCCGTGCCGCGCATTAAACTTACAAACCGCGGGCAAAAGCACACAACTTGTCTCCCCATGCCCAACTCCCAACGGCCCCAATTGATGTCCAATCCCGTGGCTAGCCCCCAACTGTACCCCCGCCGTACAAGCAGCCATAGCATCCACCGAGCCCAACTGACACTGCAACCTCGCATCCACATCCCCCTTATCAAACCTACATCCCAGCAACCCGGGCACCAAAAGCCCCAACGCATGCAATGCAAGCCGGTCCGTCTTCTCGCTCGTATGCTCTACAGCCACGAACGTCTCGATGCAATGGTCCACCGCTCTGATCCCCGTGCTGAGCCAGATGGAATCGGGGGTCGTGGTCGTGAGAGCCGGGTCTAGAATCACGAGCTCGGGACCCTTGGTCGGACTCTGGAAGGTATGTTTGCGTTGCGTGGCATCGTCGGTTGCACCGGCGAAGTTGGAGTATTCGCCTGCTGAGAGGGTAGTCGGTATACTGATTATGGGGATGTTTGGGGCGTGGATTGTGGCTTGTTGGGATGGTGTAACGGGGAGTTTGGAGAGGTCAGTTGCTGTTTGGACGTTGTTCGATAGGGCCTTTGTGTTTAGAATTGGTTAGTTCATTCTTTCTCATATATGTATATAGTGACCTGACAATAACTCTATAAACTTCCTCGTATACGGAAAACAAACTAGGTAAGGGATATAGAATCTCACCAAAGCAACAACTTTCGCTCCATCCGTCAGGCTCCCCGCTCCAATCGTTAATATCAAATCGGCTCCGCTGTTTCGTGCTTCGTCCACGATCTCGAGGATCTCGGACCAATATGTATGGCTCCGCATTCCGATGCGAGTCCCTACTATCTTGTCTTTTCCGATGGAGGTGCTTAGTCGGTCGAGTACGTCTGTGTTTCGGGATAGAGAACCCGAGCAGATTATGTAGACTCGTGAGGCGTGGAAAAGGTCGTTTATGTGTTTTGCAGCGGCGGTTTCGAAGGGCACGCCGTAGGAGAGGAGCGGGCGGGGTCGGTCTGCGAAGGCGGTGCGAAGGGTTTCCATTTTTCTTTTCTTTGCTTTTCTTTTTGTGTTGGGCAGTTTGAGGGTAGTTTTATTATGATGGTATGTGGTGGTTGGGGTTGGTTTATATGGTGCCTGGATTGTGTATATATATGTGCTATGAAGTCAGATCGATGTCAGTAACAGTGGAGGTGGTGGGGCTGGTGGGGGTGGAGCGGAGCGGAGGTGAGGTCTTGGTATACGCAGTACACAGTAGAGGTAGCAGCATTATCAATGGTATGAGGAAATTTTGACATTGCCATAATTAAACAACAGATTTGGTATATATACAATCTAATTAGACTTTCCCGCCTTTTGCGCCAACAAGTTCAATGCACTTCCTGCCAGGATGAACGCACACTGATCCGGGCTCAGAGTGTGCTTCACCGGGACCTCAACCGCCTCGCCATTCTGCTTGGTCACCTGCAGCTTGATCGAGCCCTGTCCGCCTGCCTGCAGGGTTTCATACAGTCCGACCGTGTCGACCTTGTCGCATGCGTCAATGCGGTCGTAGTCAGCGGGGTTCTCGAAAGTCAAAGGCACGACACCCTGCTTCTTGAGGTTGGTCTCGTGGATACGGGCGAAACTCTTCGAGAGAATGATACGTCCACCGAGGTAGCGAGGCTGCAACGCGGCGTGCTCACGAGCGCTACCCTCACCGTAGTTGTCCTCGGCGACCACCAGCCACTCGATTCCCTCCGCCTTCCATTGGGCGGCCAGGTCGGGGATTGAGTACTGGTTGCCGGCCTCGTCGTAGGCGACGTTGGTCTCGCCAGTTGCTGCGTTGACGGCGCCGATCAGGGTGTTGGCGGAGATGTTGGG
The DNA here is from genome assembly GCF_001792695.1 of Aspergillus bombycis. Classification (NCBI taxonomy): domain Eukaryota; kingdom Fungi; phylum Ascomycota; class Eurotiomycetes; order Eurotiales; family Aspergillaceae; genus Aspergillus; species Aspergillus bombycis. The sequence goes on from NW_019170082.1 coordinate 168,292, forward strand.
AAGGTGGCCCTTGTACTTAAGCCATGGGCCCGCGGCGGAGATGGTATCCGTGGTGCACTGGCCCTTGACCTTGTAAAGCACCTTCAGACCGGACAGATTTCCCTTGGGGAAAGGAGCAAATGGCTCCAGCAGAGCCAATCGATCGGAAGTGGGCGACACAACCACCTCGCAGCTTGAGTCGGGGGCCGCCGCAGAGGGCTTGAAGTCGGGGTTGCCGTCCTCAAAGCCATCAGCGGGCAGCGCAGAGCCGGTCGGAGGCTGGAACCGGAACTCCTCACCACTCGGGGTCGTCAAGCTGTCGGTCATAGGGTTGAAGGTAGTACGGCCAGAATATGCCAGCGCTGTGACAAGCTCTGGGGAGGCGAGGAAGTTCATTGTCTGGCGGTTGCCGTCATTACGACCGGGGAAGTTGCGATTGTACGAAGTGAAGATAGCGTTATCCTCGCCTTTAGCGACGCCATCAGTCCGCTTCCACTGGCCAATGCATGGCCCGCATGCATTAGCCAGGACAGTACCACCTGCAGAGGCAAAGGTGGAGAGCGTCTGGTCGCGGTCGAGGGTCGCCCGGATCTGCTCACTGCCCGGAGTGATAAAGAAATCAGACTTGGGTTTGAGCCCCGCAGCAGAGGCCTGCTTGACCAGGTCCTCGGCACGGGTCATGTCCTCATAGGAGCTGTTCGTGCAGCTACCAATCAGTCCAGCTCCGAAGGTTTCGGGCCAGTTCTTCTCGCGAACAGTGTCGGCGAAGGCGGAAAGGGGAACAGACAGATCCGGTGTGAACGGTCCGTTGATGTGTGGTTCCAACGTCGACAGATCAATGGTGATCAACTGGTCATACTCGGCACCGTTGTCGGCACGCAGAAGGTTTTTGGGACCCGAAGCGGCAATCTCCGCGGCCGCCTTAGCGACATCTCCACGGTGTGTCGCCTGCAGATACGGGATCATGCTAGGAGAGAATGGGAACACCGAAGTGGTAGCACCCACCTCAGCACCCATGTTGCAGATAGTAGCCTGGCCAGTGCAGCTAAGAGTTTCCACACCCGGTCCGTGATACTCAATGATGAAGCCAGTTCCTCCACGGACGGTGAGCTTGCCTGCCAAGTGCAAGATAATGTCCTTGGGAGCAGCCCAGCCGTTAAGTTTACCCTCCAGTCGCACACCCAGAACGCGAGGTGCCTTCAACTCCCAAGGAGCATCAACCAACGCATCCACGGCATCAGCACCACCAACACCAATGGCAATAGCGCCGAGACCACCCGCATTCGGGGTGTGGCTGTCAGTGCCCAGCATCATCAATCCAGGGGCAGCGTAGTTCTCCAGGACGCTCTGGTGAATAATACCAGCACCGGGGGCCCAGAATTCGATACCGTAGCGTTTGGCCGCACTCTCCAGGAAATCGAACACTTCACTGTTACCCTTGATTGATGCAGGCAAATCGGTGTCGGCACCACGCTCACCCACAATCATATGGTCGCAGTGAATACTAGCGGGTACCGCGGTCGACGGAAGACCGCACGACATGAACTGCAATAGAGCCATCTGTGCTGAGGCATCTTGCATCGCCACACGGTCCGGCTTCAACTTCAGGTTGGCCTTGCCACGAACATCACGTCCATTGTCCGTGCCGGTCAACAATGACTCTTCGGGATTTGCCAGATGGGCGTAGAGGATCTTCTCCGCTAGGGTGAGAGCCCGCGACGAACCCAAGACACGACGGACTTCCTCCAAGTTGCGCAGGATTTTGGGGTAGGGGGGCATGCGAGAGGACATCGAGGAAGCCTCCGTGGCCAGACCACGGCGGTTGAACAGCCCTTGTGGGGGAAGGCACTTCGGAGCCAGCTATGATTCATACCGGAGGTTAGTACACGGAAGATGTATAGATCATCGAGTAGAAGGCAGCCATTGAGGTTACTTACCCTGCGAGAGGCGGTGGCCCGCTGCCAAACAAGCTGCCTCACCATCGTGCCGCCTGAATGTAAATGAATTGGGGAAGAAGAGAGAAGGACATGAACTGAGTTCGATGGCGATATTCTTTTATTCTTTTATTTTGACCTTCGGCTGCCTTTTACCCCCATGCTGATTGGACGACCCCGTCGCCGATGCCGGGCCGACATTCCAAAGGATCCATCTTACCGTACTGTACTCGGGGCCCCATATCTCGACTACCGAAGTCCCGCCGGTTTTCAGGTATGATACCGTATTACCAACTTGATAAGTTTTGACATTAGTAGATTTGATGACAACTACTAGTACCACATGGAGCAACAACACAGATTGCAATGCGCCAGACAAAACGCCGATAAAATACGAGAAGAGCAAACAGCCTCACGATCGCCGAGGTCGAACAAACCAAGTCCGTCCCAAGATGTCCTCCAGATCGCCATTAATACATGAGAGATGGT